>NW_021825459.1:5000-15615 GCF_006345805.1 Octopus sinensis | reverse complement strand
GCAGCTGAGGAAATTAGCTGCCCAGCGGATGTTAACATGAAGCTGAAGATCAGTGAGAAGGAGAATACATATGCTGAACCATTGAGAAGTTTGCAGTTGCTATATCCAGATTAGAAGTTCAGGTATATAGCTGCAATTATTGGGGCACTAGTATATGTAACACACTGCCTAACTGCCAATCTTGAAAAATTAGGCTTCTCAAAACCAGAATGAAGAAAGCTGATTCGAAGACTACAGATCCAAGCCAAAACTGGAGCTGTAAAAATCTGTGCAACTTTCTAGAAGTTTATTATTTATGTATATATGAGTATGTATAAATATGCAAGTATATGCATGAGAAGACATACAGAAAACAAATCATAAAATTCTGCACATATACAGGCATACATAAATACATAGAAACATACTTACATGTTGAAATTCCAATTGAGGAGCCTTGGATCTAGGTTAGAAACCGGCTCTTTTTCTATTGGCAAGAAATCTTGAAATAAAAGTAAATAAAGACATCCATCCATCCATCCATCCATAATACATACATACATACATACATACATACATGCATACATACATACATACATACATACATACATACATACATACATACATTACATACATACATACATGCATACATACTACATTACATACTATACATACATATAATACATACATACATATACATACATACATACCATACATAAATGCGTGCATGCATGCATACATGCATGTTGAAATTCCAATGAAGGGCCTTGAATCTAGGTTAGAAATCAGCTCTTTCTCTATTAGCAAGAAATCTTGAAATAAATTGAATAATGATATACATACATACATACATACATACATACATACATACATACATACATACATACATACATACATACATACTCCACTAGTTACAACATTCTCAGAGGATGTAGATTTGGATTTTGATTAGGCTAAATGTTATATGATTGTAAAAGGGGAAAAATTATAAACCAGACTAGTAACATCTCCATCAATGAATTGACTGTTTTTCTTGTATCTGACAAGGAATGTTACAGGTATCTAGGGGTAGGTGAAAATATATCTTACAATGGCACCTGTAACAAAACACATGTCACTAAAGAATATTACAGCCGATTAAAGTAAATTTAGACCTCAGAACTCTCTGCATTCAATAAAACTGGTTCACAATATGTTTGCAGTGCCAGTACTCATACCAACATTTGGGCTGCTTGATTTGACGCTTGATGTGATCCGAGCCATTGATGTGGAAACTCGAAAAATACTACCAAGCACACATAATTTCCACATAAACAAGACGTAGACCGCCTCTCCCTTAAACGTAAGCAAGGTGGTAGAGGCTTAACATCGATCCAAAATGCCTTTGAATGTCGCATCATATCCTTTCGGCAATATCTTTTAACCACCAAGCGTCGAAGTGCATCCTTTGACCAAGTTTGCATATATGAGGCTGACAACTTTATAGGACTTGGAAGACAGTTCCTTGAGCAACACTCTGTGTCTGATAACCTAGAATACATGCCCAAAGATGTCGCACGATTCTACCGTAAAATATCATCAGAGGAAAGGATGAACCTATATGAGCAGAAGGCTATGCATAGATATGTTAATAGAAAGCTCCGTTATGATAGTAACATCGATCATCAAAGCAGTTTATTATGGATGGATAGCCGGATTACTATCTTCCACTTTGAAGGGTATGCATTTCCAATCCAGGAACCAAATACCTGATGCACAAAATACCTGATGCGGAAATAGGCGTAAACTGTGACAAGTGATGCAGACTTTGTGAAGTTCACACTGAAGATATAATCTACATCATAAGTAGGTGTCCGAAAATATCTTCACGGTAATATCTATCGATGAAACATGACGCTGTAGCTAGGACACTCTATAATGAAATCTGTTGGAAGGATAATTCCGGGGACAACGAAACAAAGCTCACAGAATGGTAGAATCCATAGCCACTCATAATATAAAGGAATACTAGTGGAATGCACCAGTGAAGACCTCAATAAAAAGTAAGCACAACAGACCTGATATAATGATTTGGGATAGAGAAAAGGAAATTGTGTACAGATGTGGAAATTAGTTGCCCAGCAGATGTTAACATGAAGCTGAAGATCAGTGCAAAAGAAGGGAACACTTATGCTGAACTATTGAGAAATCTGCAGTTACTCTATCCTATCCAGATTACATGTTCAGGTTTATAGCTGTATTTATTTGGGCCCTGGGATATATAGCACACTGCCTAAATAAGTAGACACCTGTGATGAAACCTCAATAAGGATCGAAATTCGATTATCGTCGTTCATCAATTTTTTCCATTCTATAGAGAAATAGTTAAAACTGACGTGTTTGTACGTCTTCTCGTCTTCTGCGTAGATTTACTTATGTTATGATTTGGGACTGTATGGACCAGGCTGCTAGTTGTCAGGCTACTAGTGTGAACACTAATGGTACGCAAATTTGTAGCTCCTGTTTTCAGAAACTAATTATTCTGACTTGTACTTGAACAGAATGGCTCCATGCTTCTCTAGAATTGGTCAAGTCATGTAAATACTTCTGATGAGACCCAATAAGGGTCGAAAATCTACCAAGACTGTTCATTTATTTCATTCTGGGTAAAATAGGTAAAATTGACATATTTTTATGTCTACTATGTAACTTTATATATATATATGAGTGTATGGATGTATTTATGTATGTGTGTATGTTTCTATGTATGTACTATATATGTATGATGCCATTATTCAGTTTTATTTCAAGATTTCTTGCCAATAGAGGAGGAGCCAGTTTCTAACCTAGATCCAAGGCTCCTTCATTGGAATTTCAACATCAACAGGGTATTTTTCGTATGTATGTATGTATGTATGTATGTATGTATGTATGTATGTATGTATGTATGTATGTATGTATGTATGTATGCATTTATGTATGTATGTATGTATGTATGCATGCATGTATATGCCTGTGCACACCTTTCAATGCAGTGTATGCCAGGTTCAAAATTTCCTCAAGACACCTGATGGAGGCTGATGGATATATCACATAATTCCTCATCTCTTAAATATAGAACCGAATGTGTGTGTATGTATGTATGTGTGTATGTATTAAAATATAATCAAGCTACATACTGTAATACAACATAATTTGTCCTATAACTTATCTGAGCACGATTGTGTTTCAGTCAATCAGTCGTTCATAAAAACATATGGACGTTTGATAACATCCTCAGTAGACTTCATTGAGAGTCATCTCAGAATTTTACTAATGTTGTATATGTTTCTATTAATCATGGAATCTACGACACATTGGATACAAGCATGAAACTTTTCATGCGACTCTCAGAGCAATGCCGCTGATAAATGCAGTGTATGTTCATATATTTGTGTAAACCTCTGATTTTTAGAAGCGGGTACGTATCTGAAAAATATATAATATATTATGAATTTCATTTTCAAGTGTCTCTTCTTTTCAATTGTACAGGTGTCATCATTTAATTGTTCTAAACAAGTTCGGTTTTTTTAAGCCCTCTGCATTTCGCTTCGCACAGATGAAAAATTTTCCGCATGATTTCGAATAATTTCAGACTTATTGTAACAACTCATTTCTGTGATGGAGTTTAAATTAATTTTTTTCATAAATTTATGATGATTTGCACAATCTTATAAATCTTTTTACAAAGCAAACTGAATGTATTTGTGTTCATAAGGTCGCGACATTCCCTCTATGTCACGTTACTACACCACGATATATAAACAATAAAATTCTGAAGTGATTCTCTTTGCAGTGCCAATGATGAAGACATCAGGTACCCTTATATTGCTATGAATTCCTGGTTTGACAGTAAGAAACATGACTACATCTGGTGAAGGTAAAAGGCATAATTTATTTCATTATGTTGCTTGGTTTTATTTTCAAGTGTCATTTCAAATTAGCTGTAGTTACATGAATATGTGTGAATGTATATGTGTGTGTCTGTCTATCTGTGTGTGTGTGTGTCTGTGTGTGTGTGTGTGTGTGTGTGTGTGTGTGTGTGTGTGTGTGTGTGTGTGTGTGTGTCTGTGTGTGTCTGTGTGTCTGTGTGTGTGTAACAACAATATCCGACCGATTGTGTTTTAAATCGGTGGCTGTTTTAATCTTTGAGTTCCACCAATATTCTTTTGGCCCATCGGTCTCGATATGGTAAACTTTGTCTGTAGGCGTTTTCTTTTTTGTTATCCTGTTCCAGACTGTCCTGGCAACCACATCAAACTCATGGGAAGATAATATCTGGAAGACATTCTCTCGCAATTGGGAATAATGTGGGTGGTGTCTTAAGTTTTGGTCTTGCATAGCCTACATTTGTTTTCTGTCAATGTTTTCTGCCTTTTATGCTGTAAATGCTTGGTAGGGACCATTTGTCTTGGATTACATGAAGATAGCTTTCGAAGTGGAATATCATAAACTTGTCGGTACTCATTGCCAAACTTATAACATGATCAATCCCTTCTATAGTTTGTGTTTTACGTGTCAGGAACCCATGTAATATCTTCTCAGTGAACAAGTTCCTTTCTTTTATTTTCTTGCTCTAATAAATATATTTTATGGTCTGTCCATAGCACTTACTCAGCATTACCTGAGTAAGACCTTTGGATCTTATTGACACCATTACCTCTCATAACCTATATATATATATATATATATATATAAACAACATGATTAGGATAACTAATGAACTTGACAAAAGCTGATACAGATCATATATATGATATATATATATATAAATCCTAGTGGAGAGATCTGTATCAGCTTTTGTCAAGTTCATTAGTTATCCTAATTATGTTGTTGATTTGATGGTCACAAACTTGAGTAAGATATTTAATTGTCTCTTCTGCTGCAGATGACACAATACGTACTTCATTTGACATCAATACAGATTTGAAGCCAAAACCACATCCTTGCATGGGAAGTATAGTATGTCTAAATTTCCATTAATGTTGAAGTTACCTGTAATACTGAGTAGCTAGTGAGTTCCAACATTTATGTATGTATATATTTATGTATCTAAGCATGCATGTATGTATATGTATGTATATGTATGTATGTATATATATATAATATATATATATATATATAATATATATATATATATATATATATTATATATATATATAAAATTTTCAGAATGAATTAAAATCAAGACTGTGAAAGATTTTAGAACATTTCTGAAAATTTTTTATATATATACACATGCTGATATATGACCTACATTGGACTCCTTATTCGCATAATCACCGAACCTGAAGCTAACTATGGTCTGTCCATAGCATGTACTCAGCATTACCAGACACCTTTGGGTCTTATTGACACCATTATCTCTCATAACGTCTCTCTCTCTCTCTCTCTCTCTCTCTATAATATATATATATATATATATATATATATATATATATATATGAATGACAAACTTCTGGAAAATTTTACAGATTTTTACAGTTCCTGTGATGGCTTGGATCTGTAGTCTTCAAATCACCTTTCTCCTTTTGGGTTTTGAGAAGCCTAATTTCTCAAGATTGGTATTTAGGCAGTGAGTTACATAGCCTAGTGCCCAAATAATTACAACTATAGACCTGAACTTGTAATCTGGATATAGCAACTGCAGATTTCTCAATAGTTCAGCATAGGTGTTCTCTTCAGCTTCATGTTAACATCTGCTGGCCAGCTGATTTCCACAACTGTATATAGTTTCTCTTCTCTATCCCAAATTATTATATCAGCTCTATATCGTTTACACTTTATTGAGGTTTACGCTAGGACATTCCACCAGTACTCCTTTTCATTATGAGTGGCTATGGCTTCTACCATTCTGTGGGTTCTTACTTCTTTGCCCCCGGGGTTATCCTTACCGACGGATTTCATTATAGAGTATCCTAGCAACACCGTCATGTCTCATCGATAGATAATAGCGTAATGACATTTTCGGAGAACCGCTTATGATGTTGGTGATGTCTTAGGTGTTTACTCTACAAAGTCTGCATCGGTTGTCACATTTTGCTACTTTTCCTACATCTCTGTCCCTTTTGTGCATCAGGTATTTGGTTGATATTTCTTGTTCCTGGATTGGAAACGCATAACCTTCACAATGGTAAGTAGTAATTCGGTTGTTGATCCATGATAGACTGCTTTGATGATCGATGTTACTATCATCGCGGAGCTTTCTACTAACATATCCCATGCATAGTCTTCTGCTCATATTCACTCATCCTTTCGGTTTGGGGCATAGATAGATAGATAGATAGATAGATAGATAGATAGATAGATAGATAGATAGATAGATAGATAGATAGATAGATAGATAGATAGGTAGGTAGGTAGGTAGGTAGGTAGGTAGGTAGATAATAGATAGATAGATAGATAGATAGATAGATAGATAGATAGATAGATAGATAGATAGATAGATAGATAGATAGATAGATAGATAGATAGATAGATAGATAGATAGATAGATAGACGTGTGTGTGTGTCTGTGTATTGCAAGTGAGTAAACAAGCGAACGGATGAAGCACTGAAATCATTTGAAGTTATATTTATTGATTAAGCAGTTGTCTTATTCCTTTGTGTTACTGAAGATTTCGTGGACGTGAAACTTCAGATACTTACTTCATGTCCACGAGATTTTAGATAATATGAGGAACCTGTTACTCACTATATATGTGTATGTATTTGTATTGTGAACATATTAGTATTTGTGAGTATATTATTCGGCTCTGTATGTCTTCACAGATAGTCTAAGCAGTAGAGAATGTCTTAAGTATTCGTAGCCTTCTTACTGCAGCTTCTGTCATGACTGATCTTTCGTATGTTTGATGAAAAGTTCTGCTGCAAAATCTTCAAACAAGGAAGGCGATGCAGGACTTCAGTGTGTTGTATTTCTTTCTTTGGTGTTTTGCTACAAGGGCCAGGATGTTTTCTTCCTGCAAAGACTTGGAAAAGGCTAACTTTTTCCAAGTCTTTGCAGCGATATAGCACTTGGTCATATGCTGTTCTTAGATGTTTTATTTAAATCCCAGCTTTGGTCGTCTTCTGGGTTTGCCATCCTGAGTCATCTCGCCATGTCGTATCTAAGCATGTATATATGTGTGTGAATATATACATATCTGTCTATCTATCTATCTATTCATCTATCTATAAGTGCGTATGTTTATACGAATATATATAGATGCCTGAATGTCTGTTTATATATCCAGAATATCTACACATACATACATGCAAACATACATTTTGATCGGCCACATATTTGGAGCAAGGTTTTGAAGGAATGCATCTTATTTTGTTCATCATCCAAAAACACAGACAAAAGAAGTTATCTATCGACCATTTATTAAGAGTTTGCGAATCCAATACCCAAGATACACCTTCAATTTCCTATCTATTATTATTTATTATTATTATTATTATTATTATTATTATTATTATTATTATTATTATTATTATTATTATTATTATTATTGAGTGAGAGAGCAGTGCATGTCATCAAAGTGACACTGGGGTAAAATATACGAAGCCCAATATATACCCATCATGACTACCCGTCTGATAAGGTACACCAGGCACATGCATCACAACCTGGTGTACCCTTATCAGACGGGTAGTCATGATGGGTATATTGGGCTTTATTATTATTATTATCATATTATTATTATTATTATTATTATTATTATTATTATCATTGAGTGAGAGAGCACTGCATGCCATCAAAGTAACACTGGGGTAAAATATACGATGCCCAGTATACTCATCATGACTACCCGTCTGATAAGGGTACACTAGGCACATGCATCACAACCATATTTACGCGTCATGATGATCTCATATCAAGATAAACAACACATGACCTTGCTGGTGATCTCATATGAAGACATGGTGATTTCATATCAAGATAAACAGCACATGACATTATTATTATGATTATGATTATTATAATAATAATAATAATAATTATTATTATTATTATTATTATTATTATTATTATTATTATTATTATTATTATTATTATTATTATTTTTGATTTTTGATTTTTCCAGTTTCAGCTAATGAGCTGTGGCCATGCTGGGGCACCGCCATTAAATGTCATTATTATGTCCTTTATTATGTCCTTAAATTAATAAAGTACATATATTAGACAAAAATATATTAGAATGGTCACGAAAATGACAAAGTGAAGAATGCAGATACAGAAATAGTTATATATCTTCAGATCTGAAGACGGCAGGGGGAAAACACAACGTTTGTTTTGTATCTTTTATCTTTTACTTCTTTCAGTCATTGGACTGCGGCCATGTAGGGGCACCGGGTTGAAGAATTTTAGTCGAACGAATCGATCCCAGTACTTATTCTTTTAGGCCTGGCAATTATTCTATCGGTGTCTTTTGCCAAACCGCTAAGTTGCGATAACGTAAATACACCAACATTGGTTTTGAAATGGTGGGAGGGGGCGAAACAAATCCAGACACGAAGAAACACACACTTCAATATATATATATATATATATATATATATATATATATATATACGTCGGGCTTCTTTCAGTTTCTGTCTATCAAATCCACTTACAAGGCTTTGATCGGCTCGAGGCCATAGTAGAAGACATTTGCCCAAGGTGCTATGCAATAGGATTGAACCCGAGGTCATGTGGTTTAGAAGCAAAGTTTTTCAGCAGCTGATTTTTTTTCATACCCTTATATTCTTTGATTTATAAAGAGAAAATGTACAGAAGACTAAAGGTGCTTTTCATACTTCTTCTCCACCGTCCATCTTCCATTTAGTGTTCGTAACAAAAATCTGTCGAGATCATTATAATATAGATACGGCCTCTCTCTTTCGCCTCCCTTCTCTCTCTCTCTTTCTCTCTCTTCTCTTCTCTTCTATATTTTAAGAAGGGATTTTAAACTTTTATGCTGTTTGACTTCTCGTTTCTTCAAATGTTGCAATAAACTCACTTTTCGTAGATTTGCCACTTAGTAAGTAATTATAATCTAGACTGGCAATTTTTAAAGGAGAGTATTAGTTGATTCCATTGATTCCAGTAGTTGGCTGGTTCTTTATTTTATTGGCCTCTAAAAGGATGAAAGGCTAAGCTGGCCTCCGTGGGTTTTGAACACAAAACGTAAGGAATAAGAATAACGTAAGACATCTTGTCCACCGCTCTAACGCTTCTGCCAGTTCGCCTCCTTTTGGAGTTTATAGATATCTATTTCTAATATAGGTACAAGGCCTGAAACTTGTTGGTGAAAAGATAGTCGATTGCATCAACCCTGGTGCATGACTGGTACTTTATTTTATTTGACTCCGAAAAGAGAAAAGGCAAAGATGACTTCGGCGAGATTTGATCTCAGAGCGTAAAGAGGCAAAGAAGTAACATTTAAGCATTTTATCCGACGCTCCAAACGATTCTGCCAGCACAAAAGCAACTAAAGAAAGTTCGAATGAAATTAAATAAAGATGAAATCTGAAACAAAAATCATGAATAGAAAAAAAATAATTGATAAAACGAATGAAATTCATAAATTAAAACGAAGAAGCAGAGAACAAAGACACCACAAATATTAACGACAACGAGAATACAAATGGCGCTAAATTCAAATTGTTGACGGCGTGTAACAATATAGTGGCCTTTCTTTACAAACCCTTTAGGTATAATTTATGTTGTAGATAGATGAGTTTTTTTCTATATCTTTAATAAGACTACATTTCGTTTTCTTTAATAAAACAAAATTTATATTTCAAATATCTAAATTGAAAAATACCCTATATTTGACATGTTAAGATTTTGTAAATACTTCAACGATTAAGTTCAACAGTTGCTTCTTTCTTTTTTCTGTTTCAAATTAAGAAAACTCATAATAAATAAATAAATAATAAGTAGCCAACCGAATCTAGTTACGTCAGATTCTTAATAGAGTAAGAGTTATTATAAGAATAGGCTATGAAGCAGTAAGGTAGAAGAAAATATTGACCGAACTCCCAAATCCAGGAAACAAAGAAAAATTTCAAGAATTATAATTTCCAGAGCAGTAAGAATTATATTATATATGCACTTTTTATTATCCTCTGCCGTTCCATTTTTTTTTCTTTGCTTGTTTTACAAATTTCATAAGGTTTTTTTCTTATACCATAATCTTCCTTAACCAATCAAGAATATTTTCCAGGCATAACTGTAGACAATTATTTCTGTCGCATTAACGAGAAAAGGTCTATATATTAGTTTGACAAGCTAAAAATAACAGCCAAATCTCTTTCAAATCACGACCTTTAGTCTTAAATAAAGGATCATGCACTAAACAATTTTATCACTGGCATCAAAAAGAATGAAATGGTCGTGGTTAGGACAGCTTTAATCATAGATCTACTCGGTCGACGCTGATCTGTAACTAAACAACCTCATTTATAAAATTAAATGTCAGTCTGGCGGCGAACTGGTTGAATTATTTAACTTAGCGGCATATCACGTGTCTTTACGTTCTGAGTTCAAATTCCACCGAACTCGACTTTGTCTTTCATCCTTTTGGGATCGATAAAATAAGTACCAGTTGAACACTGGGGTCGATGTAATTGATTTACCCCCTCCCCT
>NW_021825458.1:5000-15615 GCF_006345805.1 Octopus sinensis | reverse complement strand
ATTACTTTAGGGAAAAGATCATGGGGTTGCCCTCTTCAAAGATACAAGGACCAACTCCAATCAATACCGAAAGCCACTGGACTTGAATCTAAAATATTTGAAACACACACCCAAGATCATTCAAACTGGCTGTGCTCTATGACCATCGAAATGAAAAGCTTTGAAGCCACCAGAAGAGAAAAGGAAGAAATCAAATGACAGGAGAGAAAGGTTCAACAAAATCAACCTCAACATTACCTATTTCTTTACTACCCACAAGGGGCTAAACACAGAGGGGACAAACAAGGACAGACAAACGGATTAAGTCGATTATATTGACCCCAGTGCGTAACTGGTACTTATTTAATCGACCCTGAAAAGATGAAAGGCAAAGTCGACCTCAGCAGAATTTGAACTCAGAACGTAACAGCAGACGAAATACCGCTAAGCATTTCGCCCTGCGTGCTAACAATTCTGCCAGCCTGTCACCTTTTGCCCGGCGTGCTAACAATTCTGCCAGCTCATCGCCTTTCGCCCGGCGTGCTAACAATTCTGCCAATGCCATCGTCTCTTCTATACAATGGGTCTACAGAGTCATCAACATTATCACCATAAAGAAAGTGTTCAGTAAAGAAGAAACTAAATTCTCAGATACGAGATAAAGGCACCACTGCCACTGTCAACAACAACAACAACAACAACAACACACACACACATACACCTATATATGTTCCATTTCTGATCAAAAACATCTTCCACTTCCTTCTCCGTCTCTTCCTCTCATCTAACAAATTCTAACTCAATACCACTCCTACATCTAGTTCAGTTCAAATATGTCTGAGACACCATTCAAGTGTGATCGTTACCGCGTCACCTTACTAGCACTTGTGCTGGTGGCACGTGAAACATTCGAACGACCTATTGCCAGTGCCACTGGTATGTAAAAAGCACCATTTTGGTGTGGCTGTTGCCAGTACCACCAAACTGGCCCTCATGCCAGTGGCATGTAAAAGCACCCACTACACTCTCGGAGTAGTTGGCGTTAGGAAAGGCATCTAGCTGTAGAAACTCTGCTAGATCTGATTGGAGTCTGGTTCGCCAGACCTCAGTCAAATCGTCCAACCCATGCTAGCATGGAAAGCGGACGTTAAATGATGATGATGATGATGATGACACATTTGAACCTGTTAAGGCTTCTCGCTACAGTTTTGCTGGCCCAGAAGTATATTAGAAAACTCTTGCTCAAGGTGTCATGCAATGGGACTGACCCCAAAACCAACAGAGCAGATCATTCTCATTACCATGTCCATACAGGTGATAGTTTCCTTTTAATTACTCTCCTACCTGCAAGGCTACTTGCTCTTTTCATTTGAACCAGAAGATATACATTTTTAATATATATTTGCTATACATTGCTTGACTGACCCAAAGATTGAACTCATAATCACTAGCTAAACTACTATTATTAACACTTGACACTCAATGTCTATATTCACCAACCCATTGTCTTATAGAGTCTCTATGTCTAACAAGAAAGAAGATTCTCTAACAACTTGATGTGTTTGGGTTTTCAAGTATAGGGCGTTCAAAAAGTCTCTCTCTGCGGTGAATATTTTTCATCCAAGATGTATTTCAAAACATACTTTTTACTCTCTTACTCTCTTTTACTTGTTTCAGTCATTTGACTGCAGCCATGCTGGAGCACCGCCTTTAGTCGAGCAAATCAACCCCAGCATTTATTCTTTGTAAGCCTAGTACTTATTCTATCGGTCTCTTTTGCTGAACTGCTATGTTATGGGGACGTAAACCAGCATCGGTTGTCAAGCAATATTGGTGGGGACAAATTTAAACATATAGACACACACACACACACACCACACACATATATACATATATACAACTTGCTTCTTTCAGTTTCCATCTACCAAATCCACTCACAAGGCTTTGGTCGGCCCAAGGCTATAGTAGAAGGCACTTTCCCAAGGTGCCACACAGTGGGACTGAACCCAGAACCATGTGGTTGGCAAGCAAGCTACTTACCACACAGCCACTCCTGCGCATGTGTAGAAGCGTCAACTTATTTATTGAAAATGAAGGACGACACTTTCAACACCTCTTATAAAGTTTCTTAAAGTCTTGTAATCTCTAATATATTTTTTGTAGTCGTATAATGTCTTATAAGTATTTATTTTGCAATAAAACACTTACTGCGGAGAGACTTTTTGAACACCCTGTACTATTTCTTGCAGCTCTTCACATTCTGAGCTCAATTTCCACCAAGACTGGCTTTGATCCTTTTGTGATTGATAAAAAATACAATATAAGGGGAGCACTGGGACCAATGTAATTGGCTAAACCCCTTCACCCTAAAATCTCTGGCCTTACATCAAAATTAGAAAGAAATACTTAATTGGAGTTGTTGGTAGATTGATCAAAATTAATTGACAAAAATCTCTTATGTGATAGTGATAATGATGATGATGATGTTGATGACAATGTGGCAATGCTGATGATGATGATACTCAAGGCCAAAATATGGGCGGGGAATCATAAAAATAAATGTGAAAATAAGATAAATAAATAAACTGGAAACAAAGAAATTAATTAACAAATTGGGTTGGACTTGATATTTTACTTCACACACAAAATTATACTTGACATACAACAACAATAACAATAGCAACAACAACAACAACAACAAAAGTAATAATCTCTAATTTTAGCACAAAGCCAGCAATCTCAAGGAGAGGGGGCAAGTCAATCACATTGACTCCGGTATTTTATTTTGTTGACTCCTAAAATAACAAAAGCAAAGTTGATCTTGGCAGGATTTGAACTCAGAACATGCACAGTCGGAAGGAATGCTGCTAAACATGCAGTCCAGTGCAAATACCATCAGTCATTTTTTGTTAAGCCCGCTTTGACCACTCTCTCATACTGTGGTACAAAAGTAACAACTAGTCACAGAGCTATGCTATGTCCAATGTCTCTTACTGTGATTTTTGTGGGTTTTTTTTTTACCCAAATGTCAGATGTATGTCTGACAATTTCAGCCTGTATTTTGGCTGCATTTTCAATTTAGAAGGCACAAAATACAGTTCCTTAGCTTTTGCCCTTTTCAATCAAGATAATTTCTTCTAATATGTTCTGCAGGGTTACTACATCTAAAGTGTTTGAGTTCTTTTTGAGTGTTAGGCCTCATGGAGGCAAAGTGGCTGAGTTCCTTTTGAGCACTGGGCCTCACAGAGGCAAAGTGGCTGAGTTCCTTTTGAGCATTGGGCCTCATGGAGGCAAAGTGGCTGAGTTCCTTTTAAGTGTTGGGCCTCATGGAGGTAATGACTGAGACCTTTGGCTATGCTTGACAAGAAGACCCATCAAACCGAGCAAAATTGCAGTTGTGGCAGATACCAGTGTCACACATATGGCACGTAAAAGCATCCATTACACTCTCGGAGTAGCATCTGGCCATAGAAAACCATGCCAAATCAGACTGGAGTCTGGTGCAGCCTTTCAGCTTACCAGCCCTGGTCAAACTGTCCAACCCATGGCAGTATGGACAACAGACGTTAAATGATGATGATATATAATTTATCAGCTTGCCTTCTCCTGGATTATCTTCTATTGTAGAGAAATGCCATTGAGTTTAACAAAATTCTCTCAACTATCCTTCTTTCTTTTTTTTTCTTTCTTTTCTTTTCTTGGTAACAGTGATGTGTTGTTCCAAAATTCTATCTGTCCATTTTAGTATTCAAGAAAGATTTCTCTTCACACAGCTGTTATCTAAACAGATCATAGTATTTGGAAACGAGTAGGAGTTGTTTCTGCTATTATTTTCCTTTTTCAAGTTAATCTCTACAGATTTTCAACAGAGTTCAGAGCCAGCACAGAATGTTGCAATGCTTCACATATGAATACATTTATGTGAACAATGTGACCAAAGTCAGCAAAATAGGCAACGGGTGTAACATATATGCTTATTTCAATGTTTACTGCTTTTGAAATATGCACATACACCTGTTACCTATTTCTTCTCTCTTCAATCACATTGTTTACATAGACTTATTCCTATATGAAACATTTTAATTTTCAGTGCTGGCTCTAAACTGTAGAAAACCTGTAGAAACAAACTTGTAAGTGACAATATTGCACCTCTAACACAAGGTAAGGCACAATATTGACTTGTTGTTTTTTGTTCCTTCTTGAGCCACGGCTGGCTCATAAGGGCCGGTTTCCCAGTTTCCTTGGCGTATAGGTTCCCCACCTGGACGGGATACCGGTCCGTCGCAGGTGAGCTGCAAGATGCAGGAGGAAAGAGTGAGAGAAAGTTGTGGCGAAAGAGTCAGCAGAAGTTCGCCATTACTTTCTGCTGGAGCCGCTTGGAGCTTAGATGTTTTGCTCATAAACACACACATCGCCCGGTCTGAGATTCGAACCCATGATCCCTCGACTGCGAGTCCGCTGCTCTAACCACAATACCATGTGCTTCCACACAATATTGACTTACAAACTTTTTATATACTTGGTAGTGCATTGAAGTTTCAAGCAAAACAAAACATCCTGCTGTCACTAGCAATTAATGTCTTCTATCTTTGTAGTGATCAGTGTTGCTATCTTCCAAATGATTTGAGTATTTCAGACATTTTTGGTCATTTCAATAGCATGTAATTTCAGCCAGCCACATGCTCGGTTGAGAATTCATTGTTTCTGATACAGAAAAATGTGAAAATATTCACTGATGTTGCAAATAACTGCCTGGCTGAATATGATACACAGATGACTATAAAAACGAAAATATTTAATTTTTACGAAGATTTACAGACATTACTGAATGGTTTCAAACCAAATTATTTTGGTGCCATGTAAAAATCACCCACGCTGGTGCCACATATAAGGCACCTGTACTGGTGCCATGTATACAGCACATATGCTGGTTTCACATACAAAGCACTTGTGATGGTATCACCTATAAAGCACAGGTGCTGGTGCAACATACAAAGTACCCGGTACACTCTGTGATGCGGTTGACATTAGGAAGGATATCCAGCCGTAGAAACCAAGCCAAAAATTAGAGTCTAGGTAGCTCTCCAGTTTGCCAGTCCCTGTCAAACCATCCAACCCATATCAGCATGGAAAACAAACGTCAAATGACGATGATGATCATGGTGATGATGATGGTGGTGGTGTTGGTGGTGGTCGTGGTGTTGGTGGTGGTCGTGGTGGTGGTGGTGGTGGTGTTGGTGGTCGTGATGGTGGTGATGATGGTGATGATGGTAATGGTGGTGGTGGTGGTGGTAGTGATGATGACGATGATACTGACGATGACGAAGATTTACAGAAATTGCCAAACGGTTTTACAAACCAAATTACTTTCACTCTTGTGATCATAAATCAAAAGAACGCCTAAAGACAACTGATCTTTTTTCGCCCCCTTAACACCTTGTTAGACATATACATAAAATGTCTCCTTCTTTGTAAATGGTTAATTAATTATATTTGAGATAAAAGTACAACTCTCAGGCACTGGCATGTGATTCTCTTGGCCCTGTGATCCTTCGATTTCCTTTTTCTAAAGAATAAAGTTAATGACCATTGTTTTAGAGGAGTGAAATAAATCACCAAAAAAAACAATTGAATTTTATTCCTTTGCTGTAAATAATTTGCTTTCTTCTTTTTTATGCAACTTTCCACAAATAGACCAGAACTTCTGGTTTGGTTAGAAATAAACGCACCCAAATGATATAATGGTATGATGGTTCAAGGTGAATAATGGGAAAATGGGAAATTACTTTTAGAAATGATTGTTTTACAGTCTTTGTCTTTGTATTTGTTTCTTCATATGTGTATGTATGTGTGTGTTTGTGTGTACACGTGTATGTGCGTGTGTGTGTACATATGTGCTTGTATATGTATGTGTGTGTGTTTGCGTGTACGCATGTATGTGTGTGTTTGTATGTGTGTGTGTATGTGTGTGCATATGTGTGTGTGTGTGTGTGTGTACATATGTGCTTGTATATATATATGTATAAATGTGTGTTTGCATGTGTGTTTGTCTGTGTGTCTGTGTTCGCGTGCACGCATGTATCTGTGTGTGTGTGTACATATGTGCTTGTATATGTATGTGTGTGTGTTTGTGCGTTTGTATGTGTGTCTGTGTTTGCATGCACACGTGTGTGTGTGCGTGTACATATGTGTTTGTATGTGTAAGTGTGTGTTTGTGTGTTTGTATGTGTGTGCGTGTGTACATGTGCTTGTATATGTATGTGTAAGTGTGTGTTTGCACATGTGTTTGCATGTGTGTGTGTGTGTTTGCATGCATGTGTGTATGTGTATGTATGTGTGTGTGTGTACATATGTGCTTGCATATGTGTGTGTATACATATGTTCTTGTATATGTATGTATAAGTGTGTGTTTGTGCATGTGTGTACATGTTTGCGTGCATGTGTGTATGTGTATGTGTGTGTGTGTACATATGTGCTTGCATATGTATGTGTGTGTGTTTGCGTGTGTGTGTTTATGTGTTTGCATGTGTGTGTGTGAATGTGTGTGGGAGTGTGTACATGTGCTTGTGTATGTATGTGTAGGTGTGTGCGCGTACATATATGCTTGTGTATGTATGTGTATGCGTTTGCGCGAGTGTTTTACGTGTGCATGTGTATGAACAGATGTGCTTGTGTATGTATGTGTGTGTTGGCACGAGTGTTTGTATGTGTGTGTTTGCATGTATGTTTGTGTGTGTCCGTGTCCATACATTTGTGCTTGTGT
Organism: Octopus sinensis; assembly: GCF_006345805.1. Taxonomy (NCBI): domain Eukaryota; kingdom Metazoa; phylum Mollusca; class Cephalopoda; order Octopoda; family Octopodidae; genus Octopus; species Octopus sinensis. The sequence continues at coordinate 8,873 of NW_021825458.1, read as the reverse complement.
ATGTATCAATATCTGCCTCCTTCATCCTACGGTTCGAGTATTTGAGGGCTTGCAGGTTACTGTGAGGCTTCTCACAAGCTTTTGTAACCAGTTCATTCCAGATGCTGAAGTCTAAAGGGTTCAAATCAGGTGATGAAGGGAATCAAGTGTCCTTATCCCCAAACCTGTTCCCAAACTCATTCCTGAGAAATTGTTGAGCCACTGCACTTGTATGACAAGGAGCCCCATCTGGCTGGAATGTAAACTTGAAGTTCTTAACGATCTTGTTGGGGTTTCTTTTGTCTCCTGTCTCATGATATTCAGAAAGAATCCAGGTCTTTATATCTTTCAAAATCTGAACATAACAAATTCCTGCCAGTCTCTCAGCCTTCTCAAAGATGATCAAAGGCATCTTCTTGTCATCACAGGCCACACAGGTGAAAATCATCATCTTGGCAGGGGTTTTACACCTGAAAATGACGTTTTTGGCTGTCATAAAGAGGTGAAACCAGAACATGGCTGCTTCGTTTGTTTGTGTGCATATCTTCTTCTCATCTATGTAAAACGTCTCCCCAGGATTATGTTTCACTTTGTTCAAGATTATCTTCACTCTCTCCAACCTTCTAACCTTTTGTCCTGAAGCAATAAGGTACCTCACAGGTCTCAGCATGATTTCATTTTCAAGTCTTCCATCACCACTCATGGAACTTTCATAGTCAAAACTCCTCTCTTATGTACCAGACACCTTATGGATTAAGTTGGATCCTTTCTGATTGATCTCTTCAGCTCCAGATTGTAATGATAATCTCTCTTGCAGCTATGACCTCTTGATCCAGTTCTCCTCACCAATATTTCCTCTTTCTCAAACTTATTCACGATTCTCTTGATGGTCCTTGAATGGACTTTGAAGATGGAAACCAGAGAATGAATGTTGGTGCCACTACTGAAGGCATGAATGATCTTAGCCTTCTCACCATTGCTCATTTGGGAAGATATGATGAGGCTGACACAAAGTGATTTCAACCTATTCTCTTTCTAGCTAAATATCTCAATGTGTTCTGTTGTGTCTGGGGAGAGACATTTATTTTTTGTGCCTTATAATGTAACATACTCACCGGTAAAATTTCCAAGAGTCAAGACTATTGAAAAGGTTGCAAGATGCAACGAAAATTTTAGGAAAATAAAAATAAGAAATAAGTGGAAATTTTACTGGTGAGTGTGTTACATTATAAGGCACAAAAAGAAAATGACTCTCCCCAGACACAACAGAATATGCTTTGACACATGAACTCATATAAAGAATCTTGCAAACCAAATCCAAAAACGAAATCTCAATGTGTATTTTGCTAAACCTTACAAAAACTGGTGTTGGTATCACCAGAGGTCTTACCTGGAAAAATGGAAAATTGCAAATTGATTTGTTTATTGGTTTTAAGAAATTTTAAGAATTTGTGAACATGACAATTTTGCTGTTACATCCAGTATATATCTATGTGTGTGTGTGTAAATAGAAATATTAATATTTATAAGTGTCTCTAAAGGAGACTATGGCAGCAGTACTGGATATTAATAGTTGTCACATAGCTAGCTAGAGGCTATGATGGCCTCTTGGAGCTAATCAACAGCAGCATTTGTCCTATTTTTCTGGACTGCCATGTTAGCTGGCAATAACTATTAATATATATATATATATATATATATATATATATATATATATACACACACTAGTGTAGCTAGAGTGTATGCCACCTGGGGTAGTCTTCTGTTTGCCATCCCTGGATCCCACAAAAAACACACATTACCTACAGCAGACCCAAAAGTGGTGTCCTTTTAAAAGTGCTGCCTGGAGCAGACTGCCTCTACTGCCCAGCTAGCTATGCTAGTGTATATATATATGCATGATATATGTATGTATATATGTATGTATGTATGTATGTATGTATGTATGTATGTATGTATGTATATATGTATGTATGTATGTATGTATGTACGTATATTTGCATGTATGTATGTATACAGCTATCTATTTATCTATCTCTCACATGCCTCATCATCATCATTTTCAACTTCCTCCTAATTTAATGTAGTCTCCCATACGGATATGGGTTGGAAAAGTTCCATACTACATTGCCCCTGTGTCTGCTTTGGCATAGCATCTATGGCTGGTTGCCTTTCCTAACATCAGGCACCCACAATAACATGTACTCAGTATACCAGCACCTGTGAAGAACTTGCAAGACTGAGTGGCCCTTATAAACAGCGGGGATTGGGGGGCAGAATAGAAGAGAGAAGGTGTGATTTGTGATTATTCTATGTGGAATGACAAGGGACGGTGAATAAAATGAGAGGAACAGATTTATATTAGTGATAGAGAACCTTGTGGGATGAGTAACAGAGTGGAGGGTGTTTGGGGGAAGGAATATGGCAAAGAAGTGGGAAAGAGAAAGGATTAGGGTCAGGGGTTATTTAGAAAAGAGAGAAGAGTGAGGGAGACAGAGAAGACAATAGGGAGGGTGGGTTTCGTAGATGAGGAAAGTCAAGGATTAACCTATATTATAAGAGTGAGCATGGATGGATGGCACATATTTTGAGGGCGTTTGTTTCTAACCAAACCAGAAGTTCTGGTCTGTTTGTGGAAAGTTGCATAAAAAAGAAGAAAGCAAATTATTTACAGCAAAGCAATAAAATTTAATTGTTTTTTGGTGATTTATTTCGCTCCTCTAAAACAATGGTCACTAACTTTATTCTTTAGAAAAAGGAAACCGAAGGATCAAAGAGCCAAGATAATCACATGCCAGTGCCTGAGAGTTGTACTTTTATTTCAGATGTAATTAATTAGCCATTTACAAAGAAGGGGACATTTTATGTTTGTGTCTAACAAGGTGTTAAGGGGAAGGGAGTAATAAACTGGGATGGTGAGGAATCTCGAAAGGGTTGTTGAAGGAAAGGAAGGTGCAGGGTAGGTTAGAAAAGAAGAGGTAAAATGAGAAAGGATGTTGAGGGGCAGAGAAGGTGTTGGGAAAGGGTAGTGAGAGAAAATATGGCAGTGGGTGGGGGGCAGTGGTAAATATAGTGAGAGAGAGGGAGAGAGAGAGAGAGAGAGAAAATGGCTAGAAGTTACCATAGATATAGGGGAAAGAGGAAGAGTAGGGTATGAATGCTGTTAGAGCATTCCAAATGGAGAGGTAGTGGAGAGTGAATGGTGTGTGTGCGTGTGAGAGAGAGAGGGAGAGGTGGGGTAGTGGAGGAATAGTGGCATGGGCCCTGGAAACAGTGGGTGCAAGTGTACCCCACCCCACAAGAATTTTTGTCGGGTGCAAAATCAAAATTTGCACCCCTACTTTTCTCAGGTTTAGAAAATTGAGTAAAAAGTGATCTGTACCAAGTAGCTTGAAGTTAGGTTTCTTCACAAAGAACAAAAATAAATAAAAAAAAAAACAATAAGACCTTGGTTGTAAAAGTTTTGGGACCTGGGTTTGCACTCCCTGAGCAAATTTCGTTCCCAAGCCAGTGAATAGTGGATGCAGTGGTAAAGATTGACCTCAAGATGTTGAATCTCTGAGAGCAGATGATGGGGGGAACTGTGAAGAATGACGCCTTTCACCCTTTCGGGGTCGATTAAATAAGTACCAGTAAATCACTGGGGTCGATATAATCGACTTAATCCCCTTGTTTGTCCTTGTTTGTCCCCTCTATGTTTAGCCCCCTGTGGGCAATAAAGAAATAAATATGCTATGCTTGAGAAGACCTGTCCATCTCAGTAAAACTGAGATTCTGTCAAGCCTTAAAGCCATCCAGCAAAACCTATCTTTTAACACCCATTCTTCCATCGGGTCTTCTGCAGTACCATATTTCTTTTCTTCACTTCTCCTGAATTAGTATTCTCTGGGTGCA
>NW_021825458.1:0-2500 GCF_006345805.1 Octopus sinensis | reverse complement strand
GCATACATACATACATATATATATATATACATGCATACATACATACATATATATATATATACATGCATACATACATACATATATATATATATACATGCATACATACATACATATATATATATATACATGCATACATACATATATATATATATACATGCATACATACATATATATATATATACATGCATACATACATATATATATATATACATGCATACAACATATATATATATATATACATGCATACATACATATTATATATATACATGCATACATATATATATATATACAATGCATACATACATATATATATATACATGCATATACATATATATATATATACATGCATACATACATATATATATATACATGCATACATACATATATATATATTACATGCATACATACATATATATATATATACATGCATACATACATATATATATATACATGCATACATACATATATATATATATACATGCATACATACATATATATATATATACATGCATACATACATATATATATATACATGCATACATACATATATATATATATACATGCATACATACATATATATATATATACATGCATACATACATATATATATATATATATATACATGCATACATACATATATATATATATATATATACATGCATACATACATATATATATATATACATGCATACATACATATATATATATATATACATGCATACATACGTATATATATATATATATATATTATTATATATATCATCATCATCATGGTTTAACATCCGTTTTCTATGCTAGCATGGGTTGGACGGTTCGACTGGGGTCTGGGAAGCCAGGAGGCTGCACCAGGCTCCAGTCTGATCTGGCAGTGTTTCTACAGCTGGATGTCCTTCCTAATGCCAACCACTCCGTGAGTGTAGTGGTTGCTTTTTACGTGCCACCGGCACAAGTGCCAGGGGAGGCTGGCAACGGCTACAGTCAGTTGGTGTTTTTTACGTGCTATATATATATATACACACACACACACACACACACAGAAGGTGTCAATAGCCAGCTGGAAGAGATATCTTCCTGGAGCTACAAGGTACAGTAGCATCAACCCTTAAGGGTTAGCCACGTTTAAGTGGAAAATATGTTAACAAAAGTAGGGTGAGTGGGCAGGTAAGATCACAAGAGAGTGAAACAAGAGTGGGAGGTGGTGCGGAGGGGAATGCAGTGAGTGAAGGCAAATTGAGGGGAGGTGGCTAGGAAGATGAATTGTTGGGGAGAGAGACTTACGAGAGTGTGAAAGGAAAGTGAGAGAGAGGGGTGACGGGAATGCAGTGAGTGGTGAACATGGGTGGATGGAGGGAAGGGGGGAGATAGGAAGATGAGTTGTGGGGGGAGAGGAGTATAGGCACATGTATGTATGTTTTCCTTTGCCTTTCCTTTTCCCTTTCATCTTTTTAGGGTTTTGTTTTGTTTCGTCATAATTATTTATTCGTTCATAAACCGCTCATTTAGCTTCTCAGGCACCATAAAAATCTGTCTTCTTTGTTTACAGCAATTTGTCCTTCAGTCAGGTTTTAAACTGTGTGAACAGCGAGGACACTCGCAAAATTCGTAATAATCACACAGTAACGCAATTAGAAACAGCTTTACGTACTGGAAACTCGCACAAAGCTTTCCCGGTAGATAAAAGTTATTACACTTAATATCATCTCATATTACTAGATTACAAAAAACAGCTACAGATGAAAACCACCACAAAAAACAAAAGTTAGTCAACCGCATGATTTATGTCACGACTACCACATCACACACATTTATTATAATAGTTATATAACATATATTATACATACATACATTCATTTAGAGGCTTACTCAGGTTCTAAAGTTAGGTGGAGCGAACACATAAAAAATGCTCCGACACATATTAAAACATTTAAAATTAATTTTTCTTATACAAGGCGAAATATTTCATTAGTTGGAATATACGTAATTATATTCTACATTATATTCTTCGTGATGCAACACGAAGTTTTGTCAGTGAACAGGTCGCGGTCTCAAAGCGACGAAAATATTTTGACAACTTAAATTTAAATGTTGAAGTGAATCTAACGGGTTTTGTGTGTTTCTTAAATGGCTTATAAACACCTACCACGCTGCAATTGTATTCTACATTCATTAATTTCTTTTTCAGTAACAATGGCCTTATGTATTAAATTTAACAACTAAAAAGGCGGCAATTTTTAAAAAATGCGTTCGGGGGAAGCAGTTGCTCCCTTTGCTTCACTGTAAGCTACGACACTACGTACGTACGTATGTACGTATGTAAGTATGTACGTATGTATGTATATATGTAAGTACGTACGTACATGTGTATATAAGACATTGGAAAAGGCTACCACGGCGATGGAAAGACAATTTAAGCGATTTGGGGATCTTTTCGGTTTGAACGGCAGTTTTTCTAGCGGTGTCATATGAAATTGTCACCCATAATTATGACCCAAGTATCGAT
>NW_021825457.1:0-15000 GCF_006345805.1 Octopus sinensis | reverse complement strand
TTCTTGGCACACCTTCGTCTGAAAATGTTTGACATAAGTCCTGTGTAGTAAGCTGCAACGCTATTGAATGGGACTCAAAATCTCAGAAAAAAAATCAATACATTGGTGAGGGAGAATCTTTTTACTAAGCAGATTGTATGCTTTCAACATCATGGCGTTTGGAGGGATCACTAATGACGATGACGTTATGCCTCCATTCATCTTCGAACACGACCTCGCGCTCAACACGGAGGGCTACATCAAGTGCCTGGAGGAGGTAGTGTTGCCCTGGGACAAAAGGGTGGCTGCTAGAACACCCTATGTCTGTCAACAGGATTCTCCAGCATGCTACACAAGCAGGAGAACCCAGTCATAGCTGTCAGACAATTTCTGCGACTACATCACCCCTAACATCTGGCCCCTTAACTCATCACACTGCAACCCTCTTTATTATCAGGTGTGGGGCGCAGTTGAACGAGAGACCAACAAAACTCCTCGTGACACCAAAGATGAACTGAAGGCAAGGATTATGGCAGCATTCCCCAACCGAAAAAAGGAGACCGTTTAGAAGAGTTGCAGGATCTTCCGAAGTCGTCTTGAGGCTGTGGTCGATGCCAATGGCGATTTTATTGAATAAATTTCCTCCTTAGTATTTCAAGATAGTCGTAGGAGTGGCTGTGTGGTAAGTAGCTTGCTTACCAACCACATGGTTCCGGGTTCTGTCCCACTGCGTAGCACCTTGGGTCTTCTACTATAGCCTCGGGCCGACCAAAGCCTTGTGAGTGGATTTGGTAGACGGAAACTGAAAGAAACCCGTCGTATATATGTATATATATATGTGTGTGTGTGTATATGTTTGTGTGTCTGTGTTTTTCCCCCCAACATCGCTTGACAACCGATGCTGGTGTGTTTACGTCCCTGTAACTTAGCTGTTCGGAACAAGAGACCGACGGAATCAGTACTAGGCTTGCAAAGAATAAGTCTTGGGGTCGATTTGCTCGACTAAAGGTGGTGCTCCAGCATGGCCACAGTCATATGACTGAAACGAGTAAAAGAGTAAAGAGTAAAGAGTATATTTTCCATGTAATTTTGGTAAATATATCTGTTAAAACGATATGTTAGTGTTATTTTTATTTTTGCGTGAGAGAGAATCTTCCGACTAAGCAGATTGTTTGTTTTCAACAGTTCTCTGTAGATATATGAGAAGAAAGTTGTGAACTTATGTTGTAGTGTGAGATATTCAATGCAGTGTTTTCAAGACAGCTGTAGCTTATCTATATATTATGTGCATCAAAGTTTAAGATATTTGTGTTTGTTTCAGGAGTGTTAACTCAGTACAGACAGATACTTTCGTAGATATATTTCTAGAGACGTCTACACTAAAATATGGTTAAACCAGATTATTTTGCTCTTCCTAACTCTTTCTTTCACTTTCTAAACACATGCACGCGCGCACACATACATATATTGATACATGTGTGTGTAAATATGGTTGTATGTGTAAATACCTGACACATACAACTGTGCATCCATATCCACGTGAACATGCATACATGTATACATGCATATTTATGTACATACACATTTACACCTCACCCACACATTTAGAATATCGAAGTGAAATATGGCACACACACGGACACACGGACACACGGACGCACACAGACGCTTACACACGTATATACATAAGCAGGGTGTGCATGTATATATATATATATACATATGCTTGATGATAAGGAAAATGGAGGAGAGAGAGCGAGAGAGAGAGAGAAGAGAGAAAGAGAGAGAGAAAGAGAGAAAGCGAGAGATAGAGAAAAAGGTGAGAGAGAAAGAGAGAGTGAGAAAGAGAGAAAAGGCGAGAACAGGATAAAGAGTATAATTGTAGCGCATGCCTTGTCTAGCGTGAAATAGTAAATCAGTATTGAAGTATGGCAGTTAAAAGATTAATAATAATAATAATAATAATAATAATAATAATAACAACAACAAGACCAAGAACAACAATAAGCAAACGATGCAAAAAAAATGGTAACAACAAAATAATTATTACGTCGATAGAAGAAGATAGTCAATGAGTTTGACACCAGTCGCAAAGCTTATTTCATCCGGCAGGAAAGCCTTTGCTTTTAGCCTTTCATACCAATATATTGATAATTACAATAACAATATCATCCTATTACACGAACGTTTACCTCGAGGCTTGCGGAATGGGACTTGCATTTAATCTTTCAGTTTACGGTCCTTTAGATATGTCAAATTTATCCTGTTAATATTCGCTGCATCTGAACAGATAAACATCCATCATAGATTCAAAGGTTATCAGGAAAAATGGCAAACCATGATGCGATATAATTTATTGTAATTCCAATATTTGACCTTTGTTAGATTGCAGCTACTTAGGAAAACGCACGAATTACCAGCACACAGTTGCATAGCTACACTCGTTCATAAATAATATAGAACACCACTTAAACTAGTTGTGGCAGAATGAATTTTAATTGAAGAATCGCCATTTTGAATCAAAACACTCTTTGTCAAGATCAGACACACTCCCTTCTGTTTTGTACGAGTTTTAGTTATTATTTTCTTTTATTTACTTATAAATTTTAGGCTTATCTCACAGGTTCTTCCTTGACAATAATTTTTCATTAAGCTAATTACTGTTTCTTCTGATCATCGATGTTATTTTAATTAAGAAAACTTTTCTTGTCTCTTTAAATTAAATGTTTTATTTCAGTCTTTACTGTTTGTTTTTATCGTAGCAGTTGTCTGTCCGTTTATGTTCTCACTCGACCGTCTTTAGTTCAACTTATCGCCATACCACTCAATGTTTATTCAAACAAAATCGTATTTATATCTCACACTCGTTTATACATTGGGTGCGTTGAGGATTTTCATCTTCTATGATGTGCCTGGCTGTTATATGAAGATAATTAACTGATGTATGATTGTGCGTGCTTGTGTGTAATGAAAGGTTTGCCTTTCTCTGATAGTCTTAATACAAGTTGTGATTCAATGAAGGCGTTTAATAAGACCAAAGCATGTTCAGAACTTTTGTTGTATTGCCAAAATCAAAAGCAATCCACACTTAAATGCTCATATTTCCTTTTTAATTAAATTTATTGGCTTAAAATTTCTGTTTTATCTAATCCCTTTTGAAAGCCCAAAGTGAACATCAAGCTATTTCATGTACAAAACATGGTTCGGTTCCATCACAGTCTCTTGTAGGAGACACGTGAGAAAGATTTGACATATTCGTTTAGACATCTGAAGGAAAACAGCATAAATTGGTTATCAGCTTGTCTGGAGACTGAAAGATGTTTCTGCAATGAATGTTAAGAAGCTGTACAGAAGGGTCGAATTTGTTAAACCATATTTCGGTGGAATCATTTAATTTTTGCATCATTAAGAAACATTTTATGTTCACATTTACCTTAAACTTATGACGTTTTAAAAATGAGCATATTTCGAAATATCGTCATCAAAACAAATACTTTTACAAGATATTATTCTGAACACAGTTTGAATATAGTTTTTATTCCAAAATAATATTTCTCTGAAAAACTTCCAGAAATTCTTTAAAAAGCTTCGAATAGTATTCAAATATTCTAGATTTGTCCTGACTCACATATTCGTGTCATTTCTTTTTTTCACTAAGATAAGAATTGTCAAAGATAGTCCATCTGAATATTTTAGAATTTGTATCGATCAAGTTGAAATTCCTTTTCCAAAACGTACAGAATGAACTTCAATTTCTTTATCTATTCAAGTTTACACATTTTTTTTTATCATATAACAACAAATCCGTTATTTAGTTGTGAATTTCAGTTATCGATGTCTTTCTTTTTCTCTTTTATCACCTCTTCTGTGACTTTTCCACCTGATCTTCTTTCAGAAAGTGTGTGTACAGCTGTGGAGTGTATAAATTCTTCCTACCTTGTATGAATTTATATGTATCCTTTCTGCTATCTGGCGCTTATTTTATCGGTCTCTGCCGCTGAACAGCTAAGTTACGATGAAGTAAATACACACACGCCGGTTGTCAGACGGTGGTGTAGGACACACACTTTCGAAAATGCAATTTAAAACCGGTTAAGTGTGTGTGTATGTATATATATATATATATATATATTACTTTATATAATTAGGGTTCAGCAAAAAAAATTGCTTTACCACATACCGAACTTTTAGAAATAGCAGCCAAAGAATTTAGTTACTTCCTCTACTGTAAGAAGAATCTCCCAGATAATGTATGCTCAAAAACAATTCACGTAGGCATTGTTTTTGAGTCTACATTGTCTGGGAGACTCTTCTTATAGTTTAGGAAATAGCTAAATTCTTTGGCTGCTATTTCTAAAAGTTCGGTGTGTGGTAAAGTAATTTTTTTTACTGAACCCTAATTATATAACGTAATGTTTTAAATTTACCGTAAATGGTCCTTTTACATACTGACACTGCTTGGTAAAATTATTAATTACTAATTAATTAATTTTACCCTTTATTATTATTGACTATATAAATATATATATATATATATATATATATATATATATATATATATATATATATATATACATATATATATATGTGTGTGTGTGTATAGATATATATGTAATCTGATCAATAAGTATCCGGACTTTTGCTAACGAAGCAAAAGCGTGCAGAGTGAAACCGCTTGGCACAGATTGATCTTGAACTCTGCTGTGCATGCGCACTAAGTTTTAACGTTCTAGCCCACTGCCGTTCTGGCTCGCTTAACAAGTGCTTTTCTCTAAACAAGCATCCACGACTACGCCTATAGACACGTCTGGTATTCTAGCCTATACAAATACGCACGCACGTACGCAGACAGACACAGACACAGACACACACACACACACACACATATATATATATATATATAGCAAATAAGAAAATGGAGGAGAACAATAGGTGGTTCATCAGCTTTTAGACATTAAATTATGTTAACTTATTTATTTATTTACTAAACTGGTAATTACAATAACATACATACATATAACATACTATTCTTTACATATAAGATATAAGATATAAAATATAGTAATATATAAGGATACCAGTAATTATTATAAAAACATGAATATAAATTGGTAAAATAACTTACAGCTGTTTCAGCCAATAGATAAAAATACCTCATTCTACCTTTATTACTCAAGTGGATTGAAGTAATAGGTAGATGAACATGAGGTACTTGTATATATCTCTAGGCGTCGTCAGAGATTATAAAGTGCATAATGTTAAGTTATATTAATAAATATAAATATAAAATAAACAAAATACACACATTTGAGTGATGAAAAGATCCTGAATTTAGGTAAAAGAAAATACGGTAGGATCAGTTTTTATTCAACATATTCGCCTCTCAGATTCCGACACTTATTGCAGCAGTCCTTCGGTTTTTCCAATCCCTGTAAAAGACCTTGGAAAGTTGGGGCTCCAACTAGGCCTTTCACGATATCCTTAACGAGAGAGAGAGAGAGAGAGAGAGAGAGAGAGAGAGAGAGAGGAGAGAGAGAGACAGACAGAAGCGCATACATTAGGAAATGCCTTAATAAGCTCTCTGCTTGACGTTTTATCTAACTCAATATATTATTATCCTATTATCCTTCTGAAATCGATTATATTTCAGTGCTTTGCTAAACATCGCACGAGGATACATTCCCGCTATCATTACGAAATATTTATTCATATTAACTTCACACACACAAACATATATAGACACACGCACACACACTTCACGCGCGCAAACATATACAACCATACGCACATACACACAAATGCACCCACTCACTGTCACACACACTTATACTCATTTACTCAACGAAACACGCAACACTCCTATATGACTACGTACACTGTACACTGTCCGTTCGCGCTTTCAGCTTCCTTGAGGAATTGATTAGAAAAATTTTTTTTTTACACAGGGTTTACGCATTTTATATAAAAGTGACTTATGTTCAAAAATTTCGAGTTCAATTGCGAAGAAAACGATCATTTGTTATTTTGAATCGAATTGTGTGTGTGTATGTGTGTGTGGGTGTGTGGTAAGAAGGCGGCGAGCTGGCGGAAGCGTTAGCACGCCGGGCGAAATGCGTAGCCGTATTTCGTCTGCCGCTACGTTCTGAGTTCAAATTCTGTCAATGTCGACTTTGCCTTTCATCCTTTCGGGGTCGTTAAATTAAGTACCAGTTACGCACTGGGGTAGATATAATCGACTTAATCCGTTTGTCTGTCCTTGTTTGTCCTCTCTGTGTTTAGACCCTTATGGGTAGTAAAGAAATAGCTATATCGTCTGCCGCTACGTTCTGAGTTCAAATTCCGCCGAGGTCGACTTTGTCTTTCTTCCTTTCGGGGTCGATAAATTAAGTACCAATTACGCACTGGAGTCGATGTAATCGACTTAATCCATTTGTCTGTCCTTGTTTGTTCTCTCTGTGTTTAGCCCCTTGTGGGTAGTAAAGAAATTGGTATTTCGTCTGCTACTACGTTCTGAGTTCAAATTCCGCCGAGGTCGACTTAGCTTTTCATCCTTTCGGGGTCGATTAAATAAGTACCAGTTACGCACTGGAGTCGATGTAATCGACTTAATCCGTCTGTCTGTCCTTGTTTGTCCCCTCTGTGTGTAACCACTTGTGGGTAGTAAAGAAATAAGAAGCTTGTTTTTCAACTAAGATTCCGTGTTCAGTCCACAGCGTGAAACCTTGGTGAAGTGTTTTCTACTATATCTTCACGCTGACCAAAGCCTTGTGAGTGGAATTGGAGGACAGAAACTGACAGAAGCCTGTTGCATATATATATATGAATGCACGTATATTTATGAGTGTGTGTCTTTGTGTCTGCGTTTGTCAACCTCACAGTCGCTTGACACCCGATGTTTGAGTTTATGCCCCTGTAAATTAGCCTTTCGGCAAAATAAATCGATAGAACAGGTACTAGGCTTAACAAGTATAAGGTCTTGAAGGTGGCACTCCAGCATGGACGCAGTCAAATGACTGAAGCAAGTAAAATATTAAAAAAATATCCGTGGGTGTATGTGTATGGTAAACTTTTGGAGGCTTGGTTAGAGAGGAAGAAGGAAAAGAAAAAGGAAGTGAGAAAGAGAGAAAGAAAGAACAAGAACAAAAGAAAAAGCAAAACAAGAATATATGTATATATATATATACATGCACATACACACACACACACACACATATATATATATATATACATACATACATGTGTGTATATATTATATACATATACGTGTGAGTATATGGCTGTGCGTTCAATTATGTAAATATTATATATATATTGTATATATGTGTATGTATGTATGTTTGCATGTATGTCTGTATATATATATATTAATATTATAGATATGTATGGTATGTATGTATGTTTGTATGTGTGCCTGTATATATATATATATATATATATATATATCTATATTAATATCAATACCGAAATAGAATACGATTTTATTTGCTTCAAAAATCGTATAACACAAAGATAACTGTGAATTATATTTATCGACCACGAAAATACAGTTATTTACTTCAAATCACATTATTCTTACTATAATCGCTATTGTCATTTAGATGCAAATTTGCCACACAGTAAAACAATACCATCATTTGAGACCAGTTTTCTGTTTATTGTAAAATAACATTGTTAATATCACTTCAAATGAGCATTGATTTTTTAATAATACTAACTTTTATCTTCAAATATCATCATGAATTTTTTGTATTTTTTGTCTGTTATGTTGTGTGTCTCTGTCCGTGTATCTATCTCTGTTTATTATTTATCTATCTATCTATCTATCTATCTATCTATCTATCTATCTATCTATCTATCTAACTATATTTGCGAGAAGATACACGCTTACCAACAAAGTTGGGCTATTCTGAAGTGAAACGGTTCAATCCACCGTCACAGTTATACTTCTGACAACTTGAGATATCGCATATTACAGAGGACCAACATATTAATATACCTATTTCTTTACTACCCACAAGGGGCTAAACACAGAGAGGACCAACAAGGACAGACAAACGGGTTAAGTCGATTATATCGACCCCAGTACGTAACTGGTACTTATTTAATCGGCCCCGAAAGGATGAAAGGCAAAGTCGACCTCGGCGGAATTTGAACTCAGAACGTAAGCATAAACGAAATACCTATTTCTTTACTACCCACAAGAGGCTAAACACAGAGAGGACAAACAAGGACAGACAAACGGGTTAACTCGATTATATCAACCCCAGTGCGTAACTGGTACTTATTTAATCGACCCCGAAAGGATGAAAGGCAAAGTCGACCTCGGCGGAATTTGAACTCAAACGAAATACCGCTAAGCATTTCGCCCGGCGTGCTACCGTTTCTGCCAGCTCACCACCTTCAATCATATTAATATACCAAGAGCTACAGTAAGGTGTAACTGATCCTTAAAAATATCAAATGGACAATTATTTTTTGGTGGTCCTATTACTGGTCCCGTTTACTTCAAATTTCTGAGACAATTTGTCAGGCACAGTATTTAGGTGTGATTCATCACCAGCAAAGTGGGCATTCTACCACTATCCACTATCATTAGGAGGTTGTACCAGGGAGCTCAGTAGAATAGCTCCTGCCTTCATCGGCCCTCGCATCGCTAGACTCTTTAAAAGAGAATGATTTAACGATAAAGTTTACGGTACTAGCTACGGCGGTACGTATTCTAAAATTGGAACGATACAGAAAAGATTAGCATGGCCCCTGCGCAAGGATGACACGCAAATTCGTGAAGCGTTCCATATTTTTATAGGCGTAGGAGTGGCTGTGTGGTAAGTAGCTTGCTTACCAACCACATGGTTCTGGGTTCAGTCCTCCTGCGTGACACCTTGGGCAAGTGCCTTCTACTATAGCCTCGGGCCGGCCAAAGCCTTGTGAGTGGATTTGGTAGACGGAAACTGAAAGAAGCCTGTCGTATTTTTTATTTTATATTTTATATTTTATATTTTATGATTTTCACTGTTTGATTTGCCTAATAGTGGATTTATCTCTAATTTAATATAATATAATATATATTTATACTATAAAATTAGATTTAATCCTAAATCAAATTTTTCCCTGTAAGTTTGGGTTTATGTGTATGTGTGTGCATATGTTTGTGTGTCTATGATTGTCCCCCCAACATCGCTCGACAACCGATGCTGGTGTGTTTACGTCCCCGTAACTTAGCGGTTCGGCAAAAGAGGCCGATAGAATAAGTACTAGGCTTACAAGGAATAAGTCCTGGGGTCGATTTGCCCGTCTAAAGGCGGTGCTCCAGCATGGCCGCAGTCAAATGACTGAAACAAGTAAAAGAGTAAAAGAGTACAAATATGGCAATAGATGACGAATTGAATAAGGATGCGCTCAAATATCGATGTTTGCTACTCCATTGCTTGGCATTATCGGCAGTGCCTCAACTAAAACGCTCATCGGTCTCAAATAGTATTGAGAGTGACTTCAAAGTTTCGCCAAGCTAAGCCATCATTCGAACAGTCGAACACAATAACACACCTACGCTGAAAATATTAGCTTATGTTTCCACATACAACCCCAGAAACAACGAGGCATTTAACGGCATTGTTCAAAATCTCCCAATACTCCATAAGGAGCTGAGGGAAATTCTGCGAACGCATAAGATCATTAAAAACAACAAACAACCAAATGCATTAAAGAAGATCTTCACAAATCCTAAATTATTCTCAAGAATAACGGAATGCAAGTGTGAAAAAAATGTGGTCTACCTAACTACGCAACATGTTCCAATATTCTGGAAGAATCAGAATTCCATTTAAAGCAAGGGCAAAATTCACATAAGATGATGGTCATCTCTTATGTATTTAAATGTACACTGTATATATATATATATATATATATATATCAGTCAAATTAATCACTATTTCCTCTACTAATAAAACAAACAGAATTTGTAACCTGTATATGGCTAAAAAGGAAATTAAATCCATAGGCTGGGATTTCGTTATTTTCTTCCTTTTTGCCATATACAGGTTACAAATTCTGTTTGTTTGTGGAGACTTTTTATTAGTAGAGGAAATAGTGATCAATTTGACTGCTATTTCTAATATTTTCGGTATGTGGTTTTGAGCAACTTGTTGCATTTAACCCTTAATTATAATTATTATTATCCCCTTACCAAATATGGTCTTTTCCATACCGATAAATCTACTAGGTGAAATTTATTAATTTTATTAAATTAATTATGTTCCACCCCTTTTTGCATATATATATATGTATATGTGTATATATATATGTATATATACGACAAGTTTCCTTCCGTCTACCAAATCCACTCACAAGGCTTTGGTCGGTCCAAGGCTATAGTAGAAGACACTTGCCCAAGGTGCCACGCAGTGGGACTGAACCCGGAACCATGTGGTTGGGAAGCAAGCTTCGTATCACACAATCACACCATAATTAATATATAATATATATATATTATATATATATATATATAATATTATATATTATGTATATGTGTATATGCGTGTGTGAATGTGTGTGCGTTTGTGTGTGTGCGTGTGTGTGCGTGCGTGTGTGCATTGGTGATAACGAATGAAGAACGAAATGAACAATATAATAAAGACTTGTATGAAATTAATTTGGCCGACTGAGACCAGCCTTCTGCCATTAATCCATCATTAGAATCGTAGACTGTAATTTGCAAGAGAAAGAATTTTCCAGACAAACTTTTTCCCAATTTCTTCTTGCGACAATAAAAGTAGAAAATAAAGATCTGATCTTGCTAACATACATAATTATACTTACATATATACACCTTAATGCACACACACACCACACACACACACACACCACACACATATATAGATATATAGATATATTTACATACATATATTTAAAAACATACACATATACATAAAAACATTTACGTACAACTACCTACCTATCACTTACCTACCTACTTACCTACCTACTTACCTACCGACCTACCTACTTACCTACCTACCTATCTACCTACCTACCTACCTACCTACCTACCTACCTACCTACCTACCTACCTACCAACCTACCTACCTATCTACCTACCTACCTACCTACATCATACCTACCACCCTATCTACCTACCTACTACCTACCTACCTACCTATCCTACCTACTTACCTACTTACCTCCCTACCTACTAACTACCTACCTACCTACCTACCTACTTACCTACCTACCTACTTACCTACCTACCTTACCTACCTACCTACTACCTACCTACCTACCTACCTACCTACCTACCTACCTACCTACCTCTACCTACTTACCTACCTACCTACTACCTACCTACCTACTACTACCTATCTACCTACCTACCTCCTACCTACCTACCACCTACCTACCTACTACTACCTACCTACCAATCTACCTATCTAACTACCTACATATCTACATATCTACCTACCTACCTACCTACCTACCTACCTACCTGCCTACCTACATACATACATACATACATACATACATACATACATACGTAAACAAATATATTTGCATACATAGATTTGTACGAAATAGTAGGAAATTTATAGAATACATTGAAAGTGAAAAAGATAAACAGAGACACGTAGGTAGTAAAAAAAAGACTAGGCTCAAAAGCACAAACACACACACACACACACAGACAGACACACACACACACAGACAGACATGTATATATATTATATTATATATATAATATATATATATATATATATATATATATATATATGTCTGTATGTATATACACGATGTGTTTTCCACAGGTTTTCAGGCTACCAGTTTCGCTCAAAAGGAATTGGTCGGCCCTTCCTAGCATGCAAATCTTCCACCGTAACCTGGTTATTTGGATCATAGTTATTCAGTTATTACTGCCTCACCCTTCATCGAATCTGAAGCTAAAATGACAAAACAACCTGTGTGGAAATATTTATAAGTGATGTGGTTTTCCACTTCGGCATCTGAAACTCGGAGTTTTCTTCACTACTTCAGGGAGTGACGACCCTGCCTGACACGTACCCGCTATGGGCCCCTATCCAGGGTTATGGAAAGGAGACAACCTTCAAAGAAATCATCCGGTTTAGTATTTGGCTGGTGCCAAACGTATTGCTCTGCACTGCTTTGGATTACGTCAGCAAGGTCGAGAGAGGAATCCTGACGATTGGGCTACCCAGGATTTTCTTACATCTTGCCTAGGCCTGCGCAAAACTGTAGAGGAAACTGGAGAGGACATGGATAATTTATGCGCAACTCCATTGTCTCACGAGAGAAAAGGATGCTAACAATATATATTATATATATATATATACATATAATATATATTATATATATATATATATATTAGTATATATATATATATATATAATATATATATATATACATATATATATATATATATATATATATATATATATGTATATATATATATATATACATATATATATATATTCTATATATATATATAATATATATATGATTATACTATATATATATATATATATATATATATATATATATATATATATATATACATCTTAAAAAACAATTTTAACAACATCATCTAAATTCAAAATGGATTCACTGCACTTTCAAATTTGCCAGCCATCCGGCCTAGAATGAGGCACTTGTATGAAATAGCCTAGGATCCGAGGGCCCACTGCTATTTAATAACTTGCCAAGGCATCTGAGAGATCCACATGAAGTAGGGGGTAGATATTTTCAAGAGACAACTTGAGCTACTACTAAGTTCTCAAATGAACCTACATCACGGCAAGAAACTATAAAACAAAACAATAAAAACAAAACGAGGGAGAGTAATGTCGAACTCCTTCTTAACCAAAAGTCAGTCACGGAAGAATGACAATGGAAATGATAACACTGGCAGTGGTCCAGTATGGCCACAGACTTCGGGTTGAAACTAATGAAAATATAGAATAATAACCAGAACAATGCGATATCGATTTACGAAGTGGCTTTAAAATTTTAATGTTAATATACAGACATTATATTCTCACCCTTAAAAGAAAAAATAAAATAGGTTTAACAGTTAATGATCCAAGAGATACAAATCACATCATTTAATACAATTTACCGATTCTTCCAGGCGAAAGAGACAATTTAATATGTTATAATGGTTTATTTTCCAAATTAGCTGGTTCCCACCGTAGCTTTAGTCTTCGTAGTGTTAATTTACTGAACAAAACTGACGATTGGTGAAGCAATAACTATAACGAAAATGATGAGGAAATGGCAGAATATTAGTCTCATGGTATGAAACTGTTGGTTTTCCTATTACTAACAATATGTTGTATAACGATATCAAAATCGGTATTAATATATATATATATATATATATATATATATATATTACATTCAATAATGAGGGTGAATAAAAATATAGATATTAATTTAATAATACCCTTATTTTAACACCAAGCGACCTAGCACAAAAGAACCTGGGATACAAATTCATATTTATCCGTAAATATTAGAGAGCCAACTATGAGTATGTTGACTCTATGTGCTAGACATAGACCCACCGGTCAAAGTCGCCGATTATAATTCCACATAGAAATAGCACCACAGTCAACGCTATGAAATTAAATTACAACTAAATAATGGATTAATGTTGTACATATGTTTCCTCATCAACAAAATATGTAGATTCTACTTACATAATTGTCTATGATTCGTCAGCAACATTTGTCTATATAATTTATCAGACCATTACAAGCGACGATTCTCCCATGGTCTGACGAATTACATTCTGGTTGTATTTACAAAATTCCCGCCGAAAGTAAATGCTAAGTGGAAGTGAATACCGCATGTAATATTTACTGCAGCATATCAAATCAATACATTCAATAATGAGGGTAGCATTTACTTTCGGTGGGATTTTGTAAATACAACCAGAATGTAATTGGTCAGGACCATGGGAGAATCGTCGCTTGTAATGGTCTGATCAATAAGTCGACAAAGTGCTGACGAATCATAGACAATTATGTAAGTAGAATCTGCATTTGGTGATGAGGAAACATATGTACAACATCAATCCATTATTTAGTTGTAATTAAATTCATAGCTTTGACTGTGGTGCTATTCTATGTGGAATTATAATCGGCGACTATGGGTCTATGTCTAGAACATAGAGTCAACGTACTCATAGTTGGCTCTCTAATATTACGGAGTTATATATATATATATATATATATATATATATATATATATATATATATATTATATATAATATATATATATGTTGTATATATATATATATATATTTAAGTAGGTGAATGAATTATCCTATGTTTATCGTCAGCATGGAAAATTGTTTTTTAGCCGAAACCTGGGTAGCAAATTCACGTCAAAAAGCACACGTTGAAGCGACATGTCAAGGGTAGAAACTCCGGTTCGGGTCATGTGTAGCTAATTTGTGTGTTGTAGTATGTAGTAATATGTATGTATATTATCTATTATATATATATATATATATATATATATAATATATATATATATATATATATATATATATGCATGCATGCATGTATGTATGTATGTATGTATATATATATTATATATGTATGGCTGAAATAAGTCAGAAGCCATGGTCTAGGAACTAAATGGATGGTAAATGTTTTTAATTTTCATTCCTTCGAGAATCTATCCCTAATTAGTGGTTGAGTTGTTTACTGCTCTTTTTCTAGCGCAAGGCTTCTATGATGGAAGCCTTTTATTAATGTGTTTAATGTACCGATTATTTATATTATATAGTATATATATATATATATATATATAATATATTATATATATATATATTAAATAATATCTATATTTACCATATACATAAACACAAGAGAAGAAGCCGAGAAAAAAATTCCTTAACACATCTTTAATATAAGTTACAAAGGTTTCCGTACTATCTCCATTTGCAACGCCAGTCTACATGAAATTCTAAAAAGAAAACTACGTAATATTTGCGGTTTTAGGCAC
>NW_021825456.1:0-15374 GCF_006345805.1 Octopus sinensis | reverse complement strand
GAGATGTCCCTAGATGGAAGACATTGGGGTACTTTAGATTATTTAATGAATTGCCTAATATATTTTACAATTTGGGAGCGTCTCAAGATGTGAGAACATGGGAGTACTTGAGTTTATGTAATTAATTTCATAATATATAATGTAATTTGGAAGGTCTCTAGATGTTAGGAAATGGGTGTACTTGAGATTATGTAATTAATTGCGTTATATATTATGCAATTAAGAGATGTCCCTAGATTTGAAGACATGGGGGTCCTTGAGATTATTTAATGAATTACGTAATATATTTTACAATTTGTGAGCGTCTCAAGATGTGAGAACATGGGAGTACTTGAGATTATGTAATTAATTTCATAATAATAATATGTAATTGGAAGGTCTCTAGATGTGAGAAAATGGGTGTAATTGAGATTATGTAATTAATTGCGTTATATATTATGCAAATAAGACATGTCCCTAGATTTGAAGACATGGGGGTACTTGAGATTATTTAATGAATTGCGTAATATATTTTACAATTTGGGAGCGTCTCTAGATGTGAGAACATGGGAGTACTTGAGATTATGTAATTAATTTCATTATATATAATGTAATTTGGAAGGTCTCTAGATGTGAGGAAATAGGAGTACTTGAGATTATGTAATTAATTTAATAATATATAATGTAATTTGGAAGGTCTCTAGATGTGAGAAAATGGGTGTACTTGAGATTATGTAATATATTGCGTTATATATTATGCAATTAAGAGATGTCCCTAGATTGGAAGACATTGGGGTACTTTAGATTATTTAATGAATTGTGTAATATATTTTACAATTTGTGAGCGTCTCAGATGTGAGAACATGGGAGTACTTGAGATTATGTAATTAATTTCATAATATATAATGTATTTTGGAAGGTCTCTAGATGTGAGAAAATGGGTGTACTTGAGATTATGTAATATATTGCGTTATATATTATGCAATTAAGAGATGTCCCTAGATTGGAAGACATTGGGGTACTTTAGATTATTTAATGAATTGTGTAATATATTTTACAATTTGTGAGCGTCTCAAGATGTGAGAACATGGGAATACTTGAGATTATGTAATTAATTTCATAATATATAATGTAATTTGGAAGGTCTCTAGATGTGAGAAAATGGATGTGCTTCAGATTATGTAATATATTGCGTTATATATTATGCAATTAAGAGATGTCCCTAGATTGGAAGACATTGGGGTACTTTAGATTATTTAATGAATTGCCTAACATATTTTACAATTTGGGAGCGTCTCAAGATGTGAGAACATGGGAGTACTTGAGTTTATGTAATTCATTTCATAATATATAATGTAATTTGGAAGGTCTCTAGATGTTAGGAAATGGGTGTACTTGAGATTATGTAATTAATTTCGTTATATATTATGCAATTAAGAGATGTCCCTAGATTTGAAGACATGGGGGTCCTTGAGATTATTTAATGAATTACGTAATATATTTTACAATTTGTGAGCGTCTCAAGATGTGAGAACAATGAGTACCTGAGATTATATAATAATTGCGTAATATATAATGCAATTAAGGAATTGTCTTAGATTTGAGGTCATTCGGGTACCCTAGATTATATAATAATTGCGTATATATTATGCAATAAGAGATGTCCATAGATTTGAAGACATGGGGGTACTTGAGATTATTTAATAAATTGCGTAATATATTTTACAATTTGGGAGCGTCTCTAGATGTGAGAACATGGGAGTACTTGAGATTATGTAATTAATTTCATTATATATAATGTAATTTGGAAGGTCTCTAGATGTGAAAAAATGGGAGTACTTGAGATTATGTAATTAATTTAATAATATATAATGTAATTTGGAAGGTCTCTAGATGTGAGAAAACGGGTGTACTTGAGATTATGTAATATATTGCGTTATATATTGTGCAGTTAAAAGATGTCCCTAGATTGGAAGACATTGGGGTACTTTAGATTATTTAATGAATTTTGTAATATATTTTACAATTTGTGAGCGTCTCAGATGTGAGAACATGGGAGTACTTGAGATTATGTTTATTAATTTCATAATATATAATGTAATTTGGAAGGTCTCTAGATGTGAGAAAATGGGTGTACTTGACATTTTAAAAGAATAGCCTAACATATTTTACAATTTGGAAGCGTCTCAAGATGTGAGAACATGGGAATACTTGAGTTTATGTAATTTAGTTCATATATTAGTAATTTGGAAGGTTTCTAGATGTTAGGATTATGGTGTACTTGAGATTATGTAATTACTTGCGTTCTATAGTATGCAATTAAGAGATGTCCCTAGATTTGAAGACATGGGGTCCTTGAGATTATTTAATGAATTACGTAATAATATTTTACAATTGTGAGCGTCCAAGATGTGAGAACATTGAGTACCTGAGATTATTAATAATTGCGTAATATATAATGCAATTAAATTGTCCTTAGATTTTAGGTCATTCGGGTACCCAGATAAATATATAACTTGCGTATTATATTATGCAATTAAGAATGTCCATAGTTTGAAGACATGGGGGTCCTTGAGATTATTTAATGAATTACGTAATATATTTTCAATTTGTGAGCGGCTCAAGATGTGAGAACATGGGAGTACCTGAGATTATCAATAAATTGCGTAATATATAATCAATTAAGAATTGTCCTTAGATTTTAGGTCATTCGGGTACCCTAGATAATATAATAAATTGCGTATATATTATGCAATTAAGAGATGTCCAAGATTTGAAGACATGGGGACCTGAGATTATTTAATGAATTGCGTAATATATTTTACAATTGGGAGCGTCTCAAATGTGAGAACATGGGAATACTTGAGTTTATGTAATTAATTTCATAATATATAATGTAATTTGGAAGGTCTCTAGATGTGAGAAATTGGGTGTAATTGAATTATGTATATATTGCGTTATTATTGTGCAAGTTAGAGATGTCCCTAGATGGAAGACATTGGGGTACTTTAGATTATTTAATGAATTGTGTAATATATTTTACATTTGTGAGCGTCTCAGATGTGAGAACATGGGAGAACTTGAGATTATATTAATTTCTAATATAAATGTAATTTGGAAGGTCTCTAGATGTGAGAAAATGGGTGTGCTTCCGATTATGTAATATATTGCGTTATATATTATGCAATTAAGAGATGTCCCTAGATTGGAAGACATTGGGTACTTGAGATTATTAAAGAATAGCCTAACATATTTTACAATTTGGGAGCGTCTCAAGATGTGAGAACAGAGATACTTGGAGATTATTAATTCATTCAATATATAATGTAATTTGGAAGGTCTCCAAATGTTAGGAAATGGGTGTACTTGAGATTATGTAATTAATTGCGTTTTATATTGTAATGAAGAGATGTCCCCTAGATTTGAAGACATGGGGTCCTTGAGATTATTTAATGAATTACGTAATATATTTTACAATTTGTGAGCGGCTCAAGATGTGAGAACATGGGAGTACCTGAGACTATATAATAATTTGCGTAATAATAATGCAATTAAGAATTGTCCTTAGATTTTAGGTCATTCGGTACCCTAGAGAATATAATAAATTGCCGTATTATATTATGCAATAAGATTGTCCTTAGATTTTAGGTCATTCGGGTACCCTAGATTAATATAATAAATTGCGTATTAATATTATGCAATTAAGAGATGTCCATAGATTGAAGACATGGGGGTACTTGAGATTATTTATGAATTGCGTAATATATTTTACATTTGGGAGCGTCTCAAGATGTAGAACATGGGAGTACTTGAGTTTATGTAATTAATTTCATAATATATAATGTAATTTGGAAGTCTCTAGATGTGAGAAATTAGGTGTATTGAGATTATGTAATATATTGCGTTATATATTGGCAGTTAAGAGATATCCCCTAGATTGGAAGACATTGGGGTACTTTAGATTATTTAATGAATTGTGTAATATATTTTACAATTGGTGAGCGTCTCAGATGTGAGAACATGGGAGAACTTGAGATTATGTAATTAATTTCATAATATATATGTAATTTGGAAGGTCTCTAGATGTGAGAAAATGGTGTACTGAGATTATTTAAAGAATTGCTTACATATTTTACAATTGGGAGCGTCTCAAGATGTGAGAACATGGGAGTACTTGAGTTTATGTAATTCATTTCATAATATATAATGTAATTTGGAAGGTCTCTAGATGTTAGGAAATGGGTGTACTTGAGATTATGTAATTAATTGCGTTATATATTATGCAATTAAGAGATGTCCCTAGATTTGAAGACATGGGGGTCCTTGAGATTATTTAATGAATTACGTAATATATTTTACAATTTGTGAGCGGCTCAAGATGTGAGAACATGGGAATACTTGAGATTATGTAATTAATTTCATAATATATAATGTAATTTGGAAGGTCTCTAGATGTGAGAAAATGGGTGTGCTTCAGATTATGTAATATATTGCGTTATATATTATGCAATTAAGAGATGTCCCTAGATTGGAAGACATTGGGGTACTTGAGATTATTTAAAGAATAGCCTAACATATTTTACAATTTGGGAGCGTCTCAAGATGTGAGAACATGGGAGTACTTGAGTTTATGTAATTCATTTCATAATATATAATGTAATTTGGAAGGTTTCTAGATGTTAGGAAATGGGTGTACTTGAGATTATGTAATTACTTGCGTTATATATTATGCAATTAAGAGATGTCCGTAGATTTGAAGACATGGGGGTCCTTGAGATTGTTTAATGAATTACGTAATATATTTTACAATTTGTGAGCGTTTCAAGATGTGAGAACATTGGAGGACCTGAGATTATATAATAAATTGCGTAATATATAATGCAATTAAGAATTGTCCTTAGATTTTAGGTCATTCGGGTACCCTTGATAATATAATAAATTGCGTATTATATTATGCAATTAAGAATTGTCCTTAGATTTTAGGTCATTCGGGTACCCTAGATAATATAATAAATTGCGTATTATATTATGCAATTAAGAGATGTCCATAGATTTGAAGACATGGGGGTACTTGAGATTATTTAATGAATTGCGTAATATATTTTACAATTTGGGAGCGTCTCAAGATGTGAGAACATGGGAATACTTGAGTTTATGTAATTAATTTCATAATATATAATGTAATTTGGAAGGTCTCTAGATGTGAGAAATTGGGTGTAATTGAGATTATGTAATATATTGCGTTATATATTGTGCAGTTAAGAGATGTCCCTAGATTGGAAGACATTGGGGTACTTTAGATTATTTAATGAATTGTGTAATATATTTTACAATTTGTGAGCGTCTCAGATGTGAGAACATGGGAGAACTTGAGATTATGTAATTAATTTCATAATATATAATGTAATTTGGAAGGTCTCTAGATGTGAGAAAATGGGTGTGCTTCCGATTATGTAATATATTGCGTTATATATTATGCAATTAAGAGATGTCCCTAGATTGGAAGACATTGGGGTACTTGAGATTATTTAAAGAATAGCCTAACATATTTTACAATTTGGGAGGCGTCTCAAGATGTGAGAACATGGAGTACTTGAGTTATGTAATTCATTTCATAATATATAATGTAATTTGGAAGTCTCCAAATGTTAGGAAATGGGTGTACTTGAGATTATGTAATTAATTGCGTTATATATTATGTAATTAAGAGATGTCCCTAGATTTGAAGACATGGGGGCCTTGAGATTATTTAATGAATACGTAATATATTTTACAATTTGTGAGCGGCTCAAGATGTGAGAACATGGAGTACCTGAGACTATATAATAAATTGCGTAATATATAATGCAATTAGAATTGGTCCTTAGATTTTAGGTCAATTCGGGTACCCTAATAATATAATAATTGCGTATTATATTATGCAATTAAGAATTGTCCTTAGATTTTTAGGTCATTCGGGTACCCTAGATAATATAATAAATTGCGTATTATATTATGCAATTAAGAGATGTCCATAGATTTGAAGACATGGGGGTACTTGAGATTATTTAATGAATTGCGTAATATATTTTACAATTTGGGAGCGTCTCAAGATGTAAGAACATGGGAGTACTTGAGTTTATGTAATTAATTTCATAATATATAATGTAATTTGGAAGGTCTCTAGATGTGAGAAATTAGGTGTAATTGAGATTATGTAATATATTGCGTTATATATTGTGCAGTTAAGAGATATCCCTAGATTGGAAGACATTGGGGTACTTTAGATTATTTAATGAATTGTGTAATATATTTTACAATTTGTGAGCGTCTCAGATGTGAGAACATGGGAGAACTTGAGATTATGTAATTAATTTCATAATATATAATGTAATTTGGAAGGTCTCTAGATGTGAGAAAATGGGTGTACCTGAGATTATTTAAAGAATTGCCTAACATATTTTACAATTTGGGAGCGTCTCAAGATGTGAGAACATGGGAGTACTTGAGTTTATGTAATTATTTCATAATATATTAATGGAAGGTCTCTAGATGTTAGGAAATGGTGTACTTGAGATTATGTAATTAATTGCGTTTATATTATGCAATTAAGAGATGTCCCTAGATTTGAAGACATGGGGGTCCTTGAGATTATTTAATGAATTACGTAATATATTTTACAATTTGTGAGCGGCTCAAGATGTGAGAACATGGGAATACTTGAGATTATGTAATTATTTCATAACTATATAATGTAATTTGGAAGGTCTCTAGATGTGAGAAAATGGGTGTGCTTCAGATTATGTAATATATTGCGTTATATATTATGCAATTAAGAGATGTCCCTAGATTGGAAGACATTGGGGTACTTGAGATATTTAAAGAATAGCCTACCATATTTTACAATTTGGGAGCGTCTCAAGATGTGAGAACATGGGAGTACTTGAGTTTATGTATTCATTTCATAATATATAATGTAATTTGGAAGGTTCTAGATGTTAGGAAATGGGTGTACTTAGATTATGTAATTACTTGCGTTATATATTATGCAATTAAGAGATGTCCGTAGATTTGAAGACATGGGGGTCCTTGAGATTATTTAATGAATTACGTAATATATTTTACAATTTGTGAGCGTTTCAAGATGTGAGAACATGGGAGTACCTGAGATTATATAATAAATTGCGTAATATATAATGCAATTAAGAATTGTCCTTAGATTTTAGGTCATTCGGGTACCCTAGATAATATAATAAATTGCGTATTATATTATGCAATTAAGAATTGTCCTTAGATTTTAGGTCATTCGGGTACCCTAGATAATATAATAAATTGCGTATTATATTATGCAATTAAGAGATGTCCATAGATTTGAAGACATGGGGGTACTTGAGATTATTTAATGAATTGCGTAATATATTTTACAATTTGGGAGCGTCTCAAGATGTAAGAACATGGGAGTACTTGAGTTTATGTAATTAATTTCATATATTAATGTAATTTGGAAGGTCTCTAGATGTGAGAAATTAGGTGTAATTGAGATTATGTAAATATTGCGTTATATATTGTGCAGTTAAGAGATATCCCTAGATTGGAGACATTGGGGTACTTTAGATTATTTAATGAATTGTGTATATATTTTACAATTTGTGAGCGTCTCAGATTGAGAACATGGGAGAACTGAGATTATGTAATTAATTTCATAATATATAATGTAATTTGGAAGTCTCTAGATGTGAGAAAATGGTGTACCTGAGATTATTTAAGAATTGCCTTACATATTTTACAATTTGGGAGCGTCTCAAGATGTGAGAACATGGGTACTTGTAGTTTATTATGTAATTCATTTCAATAATAATGTAATTTGGAAGGTCTCTAGATGTTAGAAAATGGGTGTACTTGATTATGTAATTAATTGCGTTTATATTATGCAATTAAGAGATTCCCTAGATTTGAAGACATGGGGTCCTTGAGATTATTTAATGAATTACGTAATATATTTTACAATTTGTGAGCGGCTCAAGATGTGAGAACATGGGAATACTTGAGATTATAATTAATTTCATAATAATAATGTAATTTGGAAGGTCTCTAGATGTGAGAAATGGGTGTGCTTCAGATTATGTAATATATTGCGTTATATATTATGCAATTAAGAGATGTCCCTAGATTGGAAGACATTGGGGTACTTGAGATTATTTAAAGAATAGCCTAACATATTTTACAATTTGGGAGCGTCGCAAGATGTGAGAACATGGGAGTACTTGAGTTTATGTAATTCATTTCATAATATATAATGTAATGGAAGGTTTCTAGATGTTAGGAAATGGGTGTACTTAGATTATGTAATTACTTGCGTAGATATATGCAATTAAGAGATGTCCCTAGATTTGAAGACATGGGGGTCCTTGAGATTATTTAATGAATTACGTAATATATTTTACAATTTGTGAGCGTCTCAAGATGTGAGAACATGGGAGTACCTGAGATTATATAATAAATTGCGTAATATATAATGCAATTAAGAATTGTCCTTAGATTTTAGGTCATTCGGGTACCCTAGATAATATAATAAATTGCGTATTATATTATGCAATTAAGAGATGTCCATAGATTTGAAGACATGGGGGTCCTTGAGATTATTTAATGAATTACGTAATATATTTTACAATTTGTGAGCGTCTCAAGATGTGAGAACATGGGAGTACTTGAGATTATATAATAAATTGCGTAATATATAATGCAATTAAGAAGGTCTTATAGTTTTAGGTCATTCGGGTACCTAGATATGTAATAAATTGCGTATTATTATGCAATTAAGATAAGAGATGTCCATAGATTTGAAGACATGGGGTACTTGAGATTATTTAATGAATTGCGTAATATATTTTACAATTTGGGAGCGTCTCAAGATGTGAGAACATGGGAATACTTGAGTTTATGTAATTAATTTCATATTATAAATGTAATTTGGAAGGTCTCTAGATGTTGAGAAATTGGTGTATGAGATTATGTAATAAATTGCGTTATATATTTGCAATTAAGAGATGTCCCTAGATTGGAAGACATTGGGGTCCTTTAGATTATTTAAGAATTGTGTAATATATTTACAATTTGTGAGCGTCTCAGATGTGAGAACATGGAGAACTTGAGATTATGTAATTAATTTTCATAATAAATGTAATTTGGAAGGTCTTAGATGTAGAACTGGGAGTACTTGAGATTATGTTTATTAATTTCGTAATATATAATGTAATTTGGAAGTCTCTAGATGTGAGAACATGGGGTACTTGACATTATTTAAAGAATAGCCTAACATATTTTACAATTTGGAACGTCTCAAGATGTGAGAACATGGGAATACTTGAGTTTATGTATTCATTTCATAATATATAATGTAATTTGGAAGTTTCTAGATGTTAGAAATGGGTGTTACTTGAGATTATTGATGATTACTTGCGTTATATATTATGCAATTAAGAGATGTCCCTAGATTTGAAGACATGGGCCTTGAGATTATTTAATGAATACGTAAATATATTTTACAATTTTGAGCGTCTCAAGATGTGAGAACATTGGAGTACCTGAGATTATATAATAAATTGCGTAATATATAATGCAATTAAGAATTGTCCTTAGATTTTAGGTCATTCGGGTACCCTAGATAATATAATAAATTGCGTATTATATTATGCAATTAAGAGATGTCCATAGATTGAAGACATGGGGTCCTTGAGATTATTTAATGAATTACGTAATATATTTTACAATTTGTGAGCGTCTCAAGATGTGAGAAACATGGGAGTACTTAGATTATAAATAATTGCGTAATATATAATGCAATTAACAATTGTCCTTAGATTTTTAGGTCATGGGGTACCCTAGATAATATAATAAATTGCGTATTATATTATGCAATTAAGAGATGTCCCATAGATTTGAAGACATGGGGGGTCCTTGAGATTATTTAATGAATTGCGTAATATATTTTACAATTTGGGAGCGTCTCAAGATGTGAGAACATGGGAGTACTTGAGTTTATGTAATTCATTTCATAATATATAATGTAATTTGGAAGGTTTCTAGATGTTAGGAAATGGGTGTACTTGAGATTATGTAATTACTTGCGTTATATATTATGCAATTAAGAGATGTCCCTAGATTTGAAGACATGGGGGTCCTTGAGATTATTTAATGAATTACGTAATATATTTTACAATTTGTGAGCGTCTCAAGATGTGAGAACATTGGAGTACCTGAGATATATAATAATTCGTAATATATAATGCCATTAAGATTGTCGTATATTTTGGTCATTCGGTACCCTAGATATATAATAAATTGCGTATTATATTATGCAATTAAGAGATGTCCATAGATTGGAAGACATGGGGGTCCTTGAGATTATTTAATGAATTACGTAATATATTTTACAATTTGTGAGCGTCTCAAGATGTGAGAACATGGGATACTTGAGATTATGTAATTATTTCATAATATATAATGTAATTTGGAAGGTCTCTAGATGTGAGGAAATGGGTGTGCTTCAGATTATGTAATATTGCGTTATATATTATGCAATTAAGAGATGTCCCTAGATTGGAAGACATTGGGGTACTTGAGATTATTTAAGAATAGCCTAACATATTTTACATTTGGGAGCGTCTCAAGATTGAGAACATGGGAGTACTTGAGTTTATGTAATTCATTTCATAATATTATAATGTAATTTGGAAGGTTTCTAGATGTTAGGAAATGGGTGTACTTGAGATTATGTAATTACTTGCGTTATATTATGCAATTAAGAGATGTCCGTAGATTTGAAGACATGGGGGTCCTTGAGATTATTTAATGAATTACGTAAATATTTTTACAATTTGTGAGCGTTTCAAGATGTGAGAACATGGGAGTACCTGAGATTATATAATAATTGCGTAATATATAATGCAATTAAGTATGTCCTTAGATTTTAGGTCATTCGGGTACCTAGATAATATAATAAATTGCGTATTATATTATGCAATTAAGAGATGTCCCTAGATTTGAAGACATGGGGGTCCTTGAGATTATTTAATAAATGCGTAATATTTTACAATTTGGGAGCGTCTCAAATGTGAGAACATGGGAGTACCTGAGTTTATGTAATTCATTTCATAAATATATAATGTAATTTGGAAGGTTCTAGATGTTAGGAAATGGTGGCCTTGAGATTATGTAATTACTTGCGTATATATTATGCAATTAAGAGATGTCCCTAGATTTGAAGACATGGGGGTCCTTGAGATTATTTAATGAATTACGTAATATATTTTACAATTGTGAGCGTCTCAAGATGTGAGAACATTGGAGTACCTGAGATTATATAAAAATTGCGTAATATATAATGGCAATTAAGAATTGTCCTTAGATTTTAGGTCATTCGGGTACCCTAGATAATATAATAAATTGCGTATTATATTATTATAAACATTAGAGATGTCCATAGATTTGAAGACATGGGGGTCCTTGAGATTATTTTAATGAATTACGTAATATTTTTCAATTATCAATTAAGAGATGTCCATAGATTTTGAAGACATGGGGGTACTTGAGATTATTTAATGAATTGCGTAATATATTTTACAATTTGGGAGCGTCTCAAGATGTGAGAACATGGGAATAACTTGAGTTATGTAATTAATTTCATAATATTAATGTAATTTGGAAGGTCTCTAATGTGAGAAAATGGGTGTGCTTCCGATTATGTAATATATTGCGTTATATATTGTGCATTAAGAGATGTCCCTAGATTGGAAGACATTGGGTACTACTTTAGATATTTAATGAATTGTAATAATTTTACAATTTGTGAGCGTCTCAGATGTGAGAACATAGGAGTACTTGAGTTTATGTATTCATTTCATAATATATACTGTAATTTAGAGGTCTCCAAATGTTAGGAAATGGTTGTACTTGAGATTATTAATTAATTGCGTTATATATTATGTAATTAAGAGATGTCCCTAGATTTGAAGACATGGGGGTCCTTGAGATTATTAATGAATTACGTATATATTTTACAATTTGGAGGCGGCTCAAGATGTGAGAACATGGGAGTACCTGAGATTATATAATAAATTGCGTAATATATAATGCAATTAAGAATTGTCCTTAGATTTTAGGTCATTCGGGTACCCTAGATAATATAATAAATTACGTATTATATTATGCAATTAAGAATTGTCCTAGATTTTAGGTCATTCGGGTACCCTAGATAATATTATAAATTGCGTATTATATTATGCAATTAAGAGTTCCATAGATTTGAAGACATGGGGGTACTTGAGATTATTTAATGAATGCGTAATATATTTACAATTTGGGAGCGTCTCAGATGTAAGAACTTGGAGTACTTGAGTTTATTTATAATTTCATAATATATAATGTAATTTGGAGGTCTCTAGATGTGAGAAATTAGGTGTAATTGAGATTATGTAATATATTGCGTTATATTGTGCATTAAGAGATATCCCTAGATTGGAAACCATTGGGTACTTTAGATTATTAATGAATTGTGTCTATATTTTACAATTTGTGAGCGTCTCAGATGTGGAGAACATGGGAGAACTTGAGATTATGTAATTATTTCATAATATATAATGTAATTTGGAAGGTCTCTAGATGTGAAAAATGGGTGTACCTGAGATTATTTAAAGATTGCCTTACCATATTTTACAATTTGGGGAGCGTCTCAAGATGTGAGAAATGGGAGTACTTGAGTTTATGTAATTAATTTCATAATATATAATGTAATTTGGAGTCTCTAATGTGAGAAAATGGTGTGCTTCAGATATGTAATATATTGCGTTATATATTATGCAATTAAGAGATGTCCCTAGATTGGAAGACATTGGGGTACTTGAGATTATTTAAAGAATAGCCTAACATATTTTACAATTTGGGAGCGTCTCAAGATGTGAGAACATGGAGTACTTGAGTTTTATAATTCATATTCATAATATATAAAGGTATTTTGGAAGGTTTCTAGATGTTAGGAAAATGGGTGTACTTGAGATTATGTAATTACTTGCGTATTATTATGCAATTAAGAGATGTCCGTAGATTTGAAGACTGGGGGTCCTTGAATTATTTAATGAATTACGTAATATATTTTACATTTGTGAGCGTTTCAAGATGTGAGAACATGGAGTACCTGAGATTATATAATAATTGCGTAATATATAATGCAATTAAGTATGTCCTTAGATTTTAGGTCATGCGGGTACCCTAGATAATATAATAAATTGCGTATTATATAATCAATTAAGAGATGTCCATAGATTTGAAGGAATGGGGGTACTTGAGATTATTTAATAAATTGCGTAATATATTTTACAATTTGGAGCGTCTCAAGATGTGAGAACTGGGAGTACTTGAGTTTATGTAATTCATTTCAATAATATATAATGTAATTTGAAGGTTTCTAGATGTTTAAATGGGTGTACTTGAGATTATGTAATTACTTGCGTTATATATTATGCAATTAAAGATGTCCCTAGATTGAAGACATGGGGGTCCTTGAGATTATTAATGAATTACGTATATATTTTACAATTTGTGAGCGTCTCAAGATGTGAGAACATTGGAGTACTTGAGATTATTAATAAATTGCGTAATATATAATGCAATAAGAAGTGTCCTTAGATTTTAGGTCATTCGGGTACCCTAGATAATATAATAAATTGCGTATATATTATGCAATTAAGAGATGTTTATAGATTTGAAGACATGGGGGTCCTTGAGATTATTTAATGAATTACGTAATATATTTTACAATTTGTGAGCGGCTCAAGATGTGAGAACATGGGAGTACCTGAGATTATATAATAAATTGCGTAATATATATGCAATTAAGAATGTCTTAGATTTAGGTCATTCGGGTGTCCCTAGACATATAAAGAATTGCGTATTATATTATGCAATTAAGAGATGTCCATAGATTTGAAGACATGGGGGTCCTTGAGATTATTTAATGAATTACGTAATATATTTACATTTGTGAGCGGCTCAAGATGTGAGAACAGGGAGTTACTGAGATTATATAATAAAATGCGTAATATATAATGCAATTAAGAATTGTCCTTAGATTTTAGGTCATTCGGGTACACTAGATAATATAATAAATTGCGTATTATTTTGCAATTAAGAGATGTCCATAGATTTGAAGACATGGGGGTACTGAGATTATTTAATGAATTGCGTAATATTTACAATTTGGGAGCGTCTCAAGATGTGAGAACATGGGAGTACTTGAGTTTATGTAATTAATTCATAATATATAATGTAATTTGGAAGGTCTCTAGATGTGAGAAATTGGGTGTAATTGAGATTATGTATATATTGCGTTATATATAGTAAGGATGCCCTAGATTGAAGAAATTGTGTACTTTAGTTAATGATTGTGTAGTTGTAGATATTTTGGGTACTTTAGATTATTTAATGAATTGTGGTTAATATATTTACAATTTGTGAGCGTCTCAGATGTGTGAGAACATGGATGGGAGAACTTGAGATTATGTAATTAATTTCATAATATATAAGTAATTTGGAAGGTCTTAGATGTGAGAAAATGGGTGTACTGAGATTATTTAAAGAATTGCCTAACTTATTTAACAATTTGGGAGCGTGTCTCAAGATGTGAGAACATGGGAGTACTTGAGTTTATGTAATTCATTTCATAATATATAATGTAATTTGGAAGGTCTCCAATGTTAGGAAATGGTGTACTTGAGATTATGTAATTGTGCGTTATATATTATGCAATTAAGAGATGTCCCTAGATTTGAAGACATGGGGGTCCTTGAGAATTATTTAATGAATTACGTAATATATTTTACAATTTGTGAGCGTCTCAAGATGTGAGAACATGGGAGTACTTGAGTTATGTAATCATTCATAATATATAATGTAATTTGGAAGGTCTCTAGATGTTAGGAAATGGGTGTACTGAGATTATGTAATATATTGCGTTATATATTATGCATAAGAGATGTCCCTAGATTGGAAGACATTGCGGTACTTTAGATTATTTAATGAATTGCCTAAACATATTTACAATTGGGAGCGCGTGTCTAGATGTGAGAACATGGGAGTACTTGAGTTTATGTAATTCATTTCATAGACATATGTAATTTGAATTTAGAGGAATGATCTAGATGTTAGGAAAGGGTGTACTTGAGATTATGTAATATAGTGCTTGTTATATATTGTGCAGTTAAGAGATGTCACTAGATGGAAGACATTGGGGTACTTTAGATTATTTAATGAATTGTGTAATATATTTTACAATTTGTGAGCGTCTAAGATGTGAGAAAATGGGATACTTGAGATATGAATTATTTAATAATAGATAATGTAATTTGGAAGGTCTCTAGATG
>NW_021825455.1:7500-10000 GCF_006345805.1 Octopus sinensis | reverse complement strand
TTGTACAAACACAAAGTAAAAGCTAAACATATAATAATAATAATAATAATAATAATAATAATAATAATAATAATAATAATAATAATAATAATAATCCTTCGTACTAAGGGCACATGGTCTGAAATTTGGGGGGAGAGGAAAAGACGATTACATCGACCTCAGAGTTTCGCTGGTACTTAATTTATCGACCCCGAAAGGGTGAAAGGCAAAGTCGACCTCGGCAGAATTTGAACTCAGAACGTAGCAAAGGGCTAAGCACTTTGTCGGGCGGACTTACGATTCTGCCGGCTCTCCGTCCTAACAACAACAACAACAACAATGATGATGATGATGATGATGATTTAAAATCTTTTTCCGACATAGTCAACTGCGGAGATAATTGAAGTCATTTAACGGCGGAAATGACGCAGACAATGGCTAAAGAATAAAATAAAATTAAAAACAAACAAAAAAAACCTAATTTAATGCAGAGTTAAGAAAATAATGAAAAATAAAAATAAAACGGGTGTAAAATATATTTATATGAAACTGTTTGGTTGATATTTAATGGAAAGATCAGCATTTGGGGGAGACAACAAAAACAAACAACGACGACGACGACCACGATGCCAACGACAATAAAAAAATATAGAGAAATGATGAATGTTAAAATTAACAGAATCGGTAGATCATCAAACAATTTACATTGTGGTGTTTTGGTGTTTACGGTGTTTTTACGTTCACAGTTCAAATCTTTCTTGAGATAAGCTTTGCCGTTTCCTCTTTCTGGGGTTAAAATTATTCCAGGGTAAAATACTAAAGTAGACAGTAGTGGCAGTGGTGGCGGCGGCGGCGGTGGTGGTGGTGGTGGTGGTGGTGAGTGGCGGCGGTGGTGGTGGTGGCGGCGGCGGCGGCGGCGGTGGTGGTGGCGGTGTGGTCGCAGTGGTGGTCGCGGTGGTGGTCGCGGTGGTGGTCGCGGCGGCTGTTATGAAGTTGTGGTGGAGGGGTGGAGGGGTGGTAGTGGCGGTGGTGGTGGAGGGGTGAAGGGGTGGTAGTGGCGGTGGTGGTGGCGGCTGCTGTTATGAAGGTGGGGGGGTTGTGGTGGAGGGGTGGTGGTGAAGGTGTTGAAGGCGGCAGAATCGGTGGTGGTGCTGGTGGTGGTGGTGGCGGCAGCGGCGGCGGTGGAGGTTGTAGCGTGGGAAGGGTGGTGGAGTGATGGTGAAGCCGATGGCGGCGGCGGCGGTGGTGGCGGCGGCGCCAGTGGTAGTGATGGCAGTGGTGGTGAAGATGGTGGATCTATGTCGTCCGACGAAGAAGATTCAGTTGCTTGAACTACTGAATTACATCACCCTGAATAAACGTATAAGTGGCTGAGTATTCCTCAGACACATGTACCCTTAATTTAATTCCCAGACAGAATCAGCTTGACAATATATAAGACAGCTGTATCCTTTAAATAACGGGTGCAATCCACCCAGCAGGCTTCTCTACAGTTTCCGTCTAATTTCATTCACAAGGGTATGAGTTAACATGAGGCTACAGAAAATGTCATTTGCCCAAGATGACACCCTGTGGGATCGATCTTGAAATCTAAAGGTTGCGAAGTGAACCTCGAGTATACTGCATGTACAATAGCATACACCTACCAGAAAAGTCAACGTGACGCAATTAATGTGATTGGCGCTGTGTGTGTGCGCGCGTGTGTGTGTGCATCTGTGTGGGTAAGGGCAAGCATAGCTGTATAATAAGATGTTTGCTTCTCAAACACCTGGTTCGGGGTTCAGTCCCATTGTGTGGCACATTGGGTGAGTGTCTTTTACTATAGCCTCAGGTCAACCAAAACCGTGTGAATGGATCTGATAGAAGGAAACTGAAAGTTGCCCGTCGTATATATATATATATGTGTATGTATGTATGTATGTATGTATACATGTATGTATGTATACATACATACATACATACATACATACATACATACATACATACATACATACATACATACATATATATACTAGCAGAAATACCCGGCGGTAAATTATGTATGAAATTACTTTCATCAGTAATTGCGAACTTTTTTGTCAGTAATTTGTCGTTGTTGTTTGTAAATAGCGATTGAAAACTTACAGTGAAAACAATAGCAATTGAACTTAAAGTGAAAATAATAGAGAGTGGGTGAAATATAGAGAATGGAGGAGAAAGAGAGAGAGAGAGAGAGCTAGCTAGTTATTCTCTTTAAGTGAACATTTTTGTGGTTGAAATACACCGAAAAATGGCAACACAGCAGTCAGAAAATCGTAAAAAATAGGGATTTTCATAGAAAAAATGCACTTTTTGATGTAAATAATTTTGGGCCTTAACATGGTCCGATTTTAATTTTATCTTCTACGGAATGAAGAGCAAGCCTTCTTCTATCATACTTTCAATTTTGGTCAATTTGCGCCGCAGGGTCTCGGAGGAGATAGTGTTAGTTGAAGGCTACCAAACCTGCCACACACACACACACACAGACAACTTCAGCTTT
>NW_021825455.1:0-2500 GCF_006345805.1 Octopus sinensis | reverse complement strand
GCGGGCTGGACAAGACATTAATGAGGCGAATGATAATAATACAAGATGGTAAAGATGGGAGAAGACAGAAAGCGCCCGCCGACCCTCTGCTTCTCTAAAACATTATTCGTTATATATAAGATATATAGAGGTATTAAACCTCTTACAAATATATACAAAAAATTGGACTAGAAGTCCATCACAAAGGAAACAAAATTTATACACATACATATGGAGGCGATAAACCTCTTACATTATTTCCCAATTAACTCTTTTGCGACCTGCAGGTATTCCTGCAACCACCAATCGGGGCCAAAACAAAATAATCTGTAGTCCTCCTTTGGGAAGGATCTTGAACTGTGGAAAAAATTTTTTCTTTCCAGTACCAGTGCAGCTACCTGCGAAGGCCACACTGGACTGTCAATAAATATCGGGTCCATCAGAACCCTACTATCAAGATTATTCTCCCCATACTCCTCAATAGCCCCTCCCCTGCGATAGAGGTATACAAATTCCTCATCACTTTCATTGAGAGGGACCTCAACTACCTCGCTCGGTGGCACACATCACACCGACAAGGTTTCCTTCTTCTTCCCCTCCGGTGGCACACATCCCACCGAAGGGGTTTCGGGACATGCCGTCGCCGGCAATGCCCCGTTTTTCTTTTTTTTCTTTTTCTTTTTCCCTTTTGCGACTGGAGGGTGGAGTTCCTCCGACATGTCCAGAGGTCCCTCCTCCTCTCCCGTCACCTTAGGATCCATCGGTGGGCAACCGTTTAGACCTTCATTATCTACCATAATTAAAATCTAAACCTTACGTGAACGTGAGACAAAAATGTCCCAGTAGTATTCTAATGAACAAATACTTGGGACTATCCCAACAGTATTTCATATGCGCTTTGGGCAAGTTCAGAAAATTACACTTAGTTAAAATCAATTTTGAAAATAAGGATGAATTTAATAAAAATACCTTTGTCGTTATTAAACTGTTGTTTGGAACATAAATTAACATGAAACCTTAATGGAAGGCTTTAATTTAGATTACTTTAAAATAAAAAGTTTATATCATAGGACCAAGCGCGGTCTCAAGCAGATTGTTAACAAAATGGCTGCGGTCAGGAAAGAGGGATTTCATCGGTTTAAAAACCGATTCTTATAAGAACAATGTAAAATGTCTTGTGATGTTGTAGTGGCGGAGAACAGACTTTTGACAATAAACGCTTAATAAACGAGGGTAAATATCACTCTAAATTATATTTTAATGAGGATGAAACCGAGCTTTATTGTGTAATATCAAAATTTCTTGTAGGTCTTACATCGCCTACGAGGTCTTCTTAGGTTTCAAATTATCAAAAAAATCTGTTGATATTGTATCTGGGTGGTAATACATCGGGAATATTTCGACACAAGCTGATGTTGGTGTACCAATGAGAGACTGAGAGACGGCGGCCGGTGTAATGGAGGGTAACATGGCGAAGAGACCATTTCCTGTCATTTGGCGCCCGAACAAAAAAGGTGGTATGAATGACTCAAACAATTTTTAGCGATTGATATATGTACACCACGTACTTTTGTGCACAGATTCATCGGTTGAATTAGCGATAATTAAAACACTCGTTTACGTATAAACAAACATGTAAAGAATCTAAAAGCATATATATATAATATATATATATATGTGTGTGTGGTGTGTGTGTGTGTGTGTGTGGTGGATATCTATATATTATATATAATATATATATACTATATATATATACATATATATATATACATATATATATATATATATACATATATATATATTCATAATATAATATTATATCTATACATATACATATATATATATATAATATATAATATATATATATTATATCTAGTATATATATATATATATATATATATATATATATGTGACAGTAAGTTAACCGTAAGTTTTCATACAGATAATAGGATATATAAAAACCATCCACCTATACACCCACTTACAACTACACGCACAGATAATCATACCAATTATAATATACATACATACATACATACATACATACATACATACATACATACATACATTACATACAAACATACATACATACATACATACATACAATGATATTGATGTCTTCAATCTATTATATG
The DNA here is from genome assembly GCF_006345805.1 of Octopus sinensis. Lineage (NCBI taxonomy): Eukaryota > Metazoa > Mollusca > Cephalopoda > Octopoda > Octopodidae > Octopus > Octopus sinensis. The sequence continues at coordinate 386 of NW_021825455.1, read as the reverse complement.
TAAATATAAATGTATTGGTGTATCTATGTATGTTTTTATATACATACATACATTTATATACATAAATATATATATGTGTGTGTGTATATGTGCATATGTGTGTGTGTGTGTGTGTGTGTGTGTGTGTACATATATATGCAGTAAATAAGACGGATATGTACGAGAATGTGTGAAGACACCCACTCTCAATGAAAGTCTCTGATAACCGAGAAATATGGAAAAGAAAACAAATAAAGAGGTGAGAGGGAGGAGATGGGAGGGGAGGGAGGGAGAGGAGGGAGGGATGAAGGCCAACACTTCACTTCTCTTTATTGCATACAATGACTTGTTATGGTTTTACAATAACTCCACCGCTTATAAACATTTATATACATGTATATACATAC
>NW_021825454.1:7500-15746 GCF_006345805.1 Octopus sinensis | reverse complement strand
TTTTATATTCGTTGTTTGCCCTATTTTACGCTTGTTTATGCTCTTATACATTCAAAGTTCGCAAATGTCCTTATTTAAACTATGAATCATATATCCCTTTTGATAATATCATGATTTCAAAAATTCTTTGTAGACGATATTTTCTCTTTGGTCGACACTAATTTTCCAATTACTGGAGTCCGTTGTTTTACTCATGGTGACGTATAACTGGCTGAGTGTAAACATCAGAGTGGGTAAAAATACACCTACAGACCTAAAGTCTGGTTTTGTGCTAGCGAAATCTTTAGGAATCTGCCCTTCTACAATGAGAAATACAGGTATAGTATCGCAAATTTAAACCCTCTAATTTCACGAACTATACATGGCGGGTGGGGATGGGGAATCCAGAATTAATCCTCGTCGCCGGAATTTTAATAAAAAAATAAATAAATAAAACAATCGGTTATTTAATAATACAAAACTCAATATCGGTAATTGTTCGGTTTACTGATTTAAAAAAAGTAAATATTAATTAAGAGAGAATGGAACTTCGACATAATAGAGAGAGTTTCTAAGGAGTCTTTCTTAGTGGAAGTACCTGATCGTTCTGAGCAGACTTTGACAGCATTAATTCAACGATGAACTCTGCCAGTGAATGACATAGTAAGTGATGGCTGTTGGATGGTGCATACACTCACAAGGTGATTGTACGTGAAGAAAATATCGGAAACGTGGCTGCGTGTTAAACGCAAATTACGCCACCAATTCAGCATTTCAGAGGTTTTGTTACGTATTTGCACGAATTTTTATGGAGTCATTCAGTGGAGAGGAATAAAATATTTGCCCACTGTTTGGATGTGGTATCAGCTGTGTATGCAGTATGATTAAAAGTAAGTTGACTTACCTCCCTTTGCTTCTTTTATTAGTTATCTCCTCCTTAATTTATATTCACATATTTAACCCCGTAAACTGAACAATTACCCTCAATAGCCACTAAATAATCATACTTTCTCACGCTAAAAACCTTCCTGATTATCTCCTTCGTATTCACGAAAATCATCGTGACCATTGATCCAGCCGTTTGACCGTGAAAAGGGAACAGACTGGCAGACGGACATAACATCCATTATAGTAAGATGCTGGTCATTGTTATATATGGTGTAGAAAACACTTTAATAAAAAAAGTTTTGGATGTGAATAAATCTCCATTCTCCTCTTGATTTTCACTTATATATATATATATATATAATATATATATATATATATATATATACAAGATCAGGAATAATCAAGAAGCGCACATTGCACTAAGTGTACGGTCCATAATATACTTCGGATTTACTCCACCACCTACACCACCAAACGGTATATACAGGTGCTTACAATTATCAAGTACTCACCCCGAATTTATATATATTAGATATATATATATATATATGATATATATAGATATATATATATATATAGTATGTACACGATACATATATAGTATTTATCTATACACGTGTATATTTGAGAGTGTGTGTGTGTGTGTGTCTCAATCGGTCCGACAATCTGATGTCTTTATATGTTACTGGCCACATTGTCCTTCTATTCTTCTCTCGATGGGTCCCTACCCCCCTTCCGGGTCCCATTTTCTCTTTACTATACCTTCTTCTCATCGTCTTGATGCTTTTCAGATTGATCCCCTCTGATCCCAGCTGCGTGTGTCCATATGTTGTTTCCATTCACTGCGACATGTTCGGTCCAGAAGACGTTTTGCGTTTTCTATTCCGTAACCACCCCATTCACTCTACCTGGTTTTTATTGAATTGCCTTGTTATGGACAAACACAATGGATATTCATTTCGCATAGGGGTCAGTAATATTATTCCGGACATAGACCTTTCCTTTGCATCTGTGTCGTAGCCTGGATGGGTCAGACAGTATAATTGAAGATAATAGTATGTGGGTTCTTTCTCAGCTATGCTTTGGCCACATCCTTAGTCAAGGCAAACACCTCCCACCCTGATAATACCCTATGTGAGATATTAGCCTCCATGCCTCACCGTAGACATATATACACACATACACACACACACACATACATGTAGATAGAGAGAAAGAAAGAAAGGAAAGAAAGATAGATAGATAGATAGATAGATAGATAGATAGATAGATAGATAGATAGATAGACAGACAGACAGATATTGTCCCGGTTAAACAAAAGAGTAACTACTTTCATCACAAGTCTGTCTATAGCCGTAGATGGTCTGGGGCTAAACAATAACATCGGCAACAACAACAATGATAAACGCAGCAGCAGCAAATACTACTACTACTACTACTACTACTACAAATAATAATAAATAATAATAATAATAATAATAATAATAATAATAATGATAATAATAATATAAGAATAATAATAATAATAATAATAATAATAATAATAATAATATTAATAATAATAATAATAATATTAGTAATAATAATACCACAACTACAACTGCGGCTGCTACCATTACTAATACTACTGCTAACACTACTACTACTACTACTACGTCTTCTACTTTGAGCACAACAACATCATATAAGAATTGCACAACGATTGTTATGTGATTGTTCATCGCATGAATCAGCTTTGAAATCCGAGTAAATATGAGTTTATAGAAGAGATGTACAGGGTGAGAGAGAGAGAGAGAGAGAGAGAGAGAGGTAGGGGATGGAGAAAGGGTGAATAGTATGAATACTGGCAGTAAAATGGGGGTGAGCTATTTACCTGGAAGCTAGAGACAATCTAATAGCTGTAAAACACCGAAGTAATTAGTCAATCCTAGCCGTTGGGTTCATTAAGTAACCTGGTTATCCGATCCCTAACAGAATACCTTTGTTGGTTTATTAATATAACTGACTTAGTCATTTGTTGCTTCTGGGTATGTGTGGGTGTACTTTACTAACAGGATCCTTTCTTCACTGCCACTGATATAAATGTAATAATATAATAATAATAATAATAATAATAATAATAATAATAATAATAATAATAATGGCTTCATATTTTGACACAAGGCCAGCAGTTTCGGGGTAGGGTGTGAGTTGTTTACATCGACCCCAGTACTCAACTGGTACTTCTTTTTATAGACCTCGAAAGAATGAAAGGTAAAGTTGACTTCGGTAGAATTTGAAACCAGAACGTTAAGACGGACAAAATGCTGCTGAGCATTTTTCCCGGCGTGCTAACGGTTCTGCCAGCTCACTGCCTTGTTAATAATAATAATAATAAATGATAATAATAATAATAATAATAATAATAATAATAATAATAATAATAATAATAATAATAATAATAATAATAATCTAGGCACAAGGTCCGAAATTTTTCAGGAGGGGGCCCCCAGCACACAACTGGTACTTAATTTATCGATCCAGAACGGATGAAAAGCAAAGTCGACATTGGCGGAATTTGAACGTAAAGACAGACGAAATGCCGCTAAGCATTTCGCCCGGCGTCCTAGCGATTCTACCAGCTCACTGCCTTATTATTATTATTAATAATAATAATCCTTTCTGCTTATATAAGCATAAGGCCAACTTGTTTTATCGACCCAGACAGGATGAAAGGCGAATCCACCTAAGATGTAGGGATGCGGAGGGTTTATTATGGAATATTTGCTGTTGCCCCTGTATGCACGTCTCTTCTGAACACAAGTAATGCTCTCCTCAGGAAAAGAAAGACATATCGAGCTTGGCACCAATGATGTCGCAGACGTTGCAGGCAAAACGCAAAGAGCCGAAGCAGTTGACGTGGTATATACAAGGTTATATGCCGCATTCTAGCAATTTTGACAATCCGTCAACCGGAACAAGTATTTTTGTCGACAACGAAATGATAAAAAGAAAAGTGGACTTCAGCAGGATTTGAACGCAGAGCGCAAAATGCGAATAAACACTCGCAGTAATCCCGATCACAATATCAATACTCCCAGCAGATCACTTGAAATTAGTGCTGTCAAAAAGTTTATAGGAAGTTATTGCTTCGCAAATACGTGTTCGTCGTTTCTTACGGGTTCCTGTTTGCTTTTTCGCTGCAAATCTTCAGTTTGATATTACTTGCTGTTTTCTATCAGAAAGTCATTATTTTTTCTCAGTATGTATCAGTTTTTGTCGATATTCTTATACAGTTCATTACTGTTAATGTTTCTTTTCTTTTCTAAATCCGTGCTTAATATTTCTTTCACAAATTACTAACTGGGAGCATTATTTGCTTATGTTGGTGCTACTATCATTGTGGAATGCAACCCTTTCGGCTACCTTGCTACAATTAATCACATTGAATATGAAAAGGCGAAATGTATGCTTAGGAATATTAAAATTCAAAATGACCAAAGACAAGTTTTATTTACGTTTTCCAGCCTCCAAGATAAAATGTGTTGGCAGCTGAAACGCCGAAAAAATAATCTAAAGAAACTTTCTCTGATTAATTCCAAGCGCATGTAAAACGTAATCCAACTAGCATATGGAGACACTTTGCACAAGCCCGTTCATCTGAAAGCATTAGTAATAATAATAATAATAAGAAGAAGAAGAAGAAGAAGAAGAAGAAGAAGAAGAGAAGAAGAAGAAGAAAGAGAAGAAGAAGGAAGAAGGAGGAGGAGGAGAAGAGGTAAGGAGGAGGGAGAAGAGGGGAAGAAGAAGAAAGAGGAAGGAGGAGGGCGGGGAGGGGAGGAGGAGGAGAAGAAGAAGGAAGAAGAAGAAGATAGAGAAGAAGAGAAGAAGAAGAAGAGAAGAAGAAAGAGAAGAAGAAGAAGAAGAATGATAATAATAGTTTCAAATTTTGGCAGAACGACAGCAATTTCGGGACAGGTGTTAAGCCGATTACATGGACCCCAGTTCTCAACAGGTACTTATTTCATTTGGACTCAGAACGTAAAGCCAGACGAAATGCTGCTAAGCGTTTTATCCGGTACTATAACGATTCTGTTAGCTCGCCACTTTTATAATAATCATAATGATTTCTATATTGTGACACAAGGCCTGAAACTTCAGTGAAAGATGTAAGTCGATTACATTGATCTCGGTCCTCAACTGGTACTTATTTTATCGACCCCGAAATAATGAAACGCAAAGCAGACGCTGATGGTATTTGAACTCAGAAGGTAAAGATCCGAAAGAAGTGCCAGTAAGTATATTTGTTTACCAAGTCGCCGTTTTAGATACAGATATAACGATTTGAATTTGAGAAAACCCTTAAACAGAAAAAATGTCGAAGACAACCTTTGACTCTTTCCATCCATGGTATTTTTTAACCCAATATAATTCTTTCAAAGGTAGACATAAGTCCTGAAATTTTGAAGGGAAGCGAATAGTCGATTACATCGACCCCAGTGCTTGACTGGGGTTTATTTTGGCCACATCTTGAAATGATGAAAGGTAAAGTCCAACTCGACGGCATCTGAACACAGAGCGTAAGGCAGATAGATACCTAACATAACACAAGCTATTAATTATAGCTTTATGTATTCCAAGAATCACATTACACACACGTATGTGTGCATACGTGTCATCTGTATGTATATATGTGTGTGCGTCTGTGTATGTATGTATACATATATACATACATGCATGCATACATTACTGAGAGTAACGTCCATTAGATCATGTAAGACGTTAGTAGTATTTTAAAGAACGTTAAGTTATTTAACAGAGAGAAATGTATATTTATTCATAAGTTTTAAGAGAAATTTAAAGACCGAAGATTCATAATTTCCTTTCCATTTTGTTATAAACTTACTTGTTTTTTTTTTTAAACAAAAGAATTTTTATCGTTATTTTATTTTCGAAAGCGGCAACTTAATATCTTTAACGTTTGTTTTGAGAAATGTATGTTTATGGGTGTCCGTATACATACATACATACATACATACATACATACATACATACATACATACATACATACATGCATACATACATACATACATACATACATACATACATACATACATACATACATACATACATACATACATACATACATACATACATACATACATACATACATATATGCATGCATATATACATGCAAACACACATATATACAGACAAACTGAGTTAGAGAGCGAGCGGAAGAGTGAGCTGCGAACTAAGCAGACAGATTTAGTAATCATTATAATAAAGATTGCAAGGTTATCTAGCGCCATCTTTGATATGTTTTCATCATGATTGAAATACCGTAAAGCCACATTCTTCTGTTCTTACGCCGTTGGCTTTTATTCTTCACAGAACTGATAACAGTAACAAACATGATAGGGTGCCACAAATACATACCAAGAACAAATCTGTGAAGTTAATGAAAACATCGACAATTTCACCATGTTTTTGTTGTTTCATTCTGTTTGTTTTTTTCTTAATCCTTTCGCGTGTCAATATTTTTAAATAATTTTAACTCTGCTTCAATTGACCGGCTGAGATCAAATTAGCCGACCAACAAGTATAAAGTAATTTTGATTGCCTCAAACAAAAGGTGCGATTTTCACATCAATGTTTGTAACACCTCTTACATATAATATGTTCACACGTTCTTCAGTGATTTGATTTTAAATTTAATGATTGCATAAACCAAAGACAAATGGTTTTATCAGTTAGTATTCTCCAGTTCAGGTTACATAATGCGCGAATCATTGAATATTCACGGGAGATGGAGATCTTATTTAGGTAATCCAAATTCAAATAGCTGACATTGTGTAACCGAGATTCAACTGGGTTACTTTCGTTAACTGCCGCCGTACATCTTATACTTCTTAGAGTTCCTTGCGATAGAAAGGCGATGTGATTATCTTTAGATTGGTTTCGGATGACAGTCAGAACCTTGTAACATGGGATAATAGCAGTTTCTACATTTTCTACTTCTGTGATCTAGATACAACCGGAAAAGATGCCTTTACACCTTAGATACACATACATACATACATACACATACATACATACATACATAAATACATACATACATACATAAATACATACATACATACATAAATACATACATGCATACATACATTCACACACACATACACACACACATACATACACACATACATACATACATACATACGTACATGCATGGATACATACATACATACATACATACATTCATACATGCATACATGCATACACACATACACATAAATATACACATGATTCATACACACACACTCACTCACATACACACACGCTCGCACACCCGCGTGCACGCACAAACACAAACACTCGCAAAGGCACAGACACACAAACACATACACAAACCCTCGCAAACACACACAAAAACACACACACAGACACAAACACAAGCACACGCACACAGACACAAACACACACACACAAACGCAAACCCACAAAAGGTCACACATCATTACACTCTCATGGAAAAAACGACAACGTACCGTTAATACCGACAACACTATCATTACCACCATCGTTCTTATCAACATTATCGCTATTCATCACCAACAACATCATTATCATCAACATCATCACTATCGCCATAATCACCAGAGAAATCGTTATAATTTTGATCATTGATCATAAGCGGGAGGCTGTCTTGTGAATCATTAGTTCACACGACAACATAATTAGCGATAATTTTTACGTTGCTACGTTCTGAGTTCAGATTCCGCAGAGGTTGACTTTGTTTTCCATCCTTCTGGGGGAGCCTATTAAATAAGTACCAGTTGCGCACTGGGTTGATGTAATCGCCTATCACACTCCCCCGAAATTTCTGGCCTCCTGCCTAGAGCAGAAAGGATTATCAATTTGATCATCAACGTTATCATCACTATCAATGACATCATCACCACTCGTACATAGTGTCAGCCTCATTACCGCCATTTCATCATTCTTTCTACTATCATCATCTCATCATCATCAACGTCATTATTGTCGTCGTCGTTACCATCGTCATAATCATCATTATCATTTTCATGATCATCTTCATCATCATGTCCATCATCATCATCTTCACTATCATCATCATCATCATCATCATCATAGTCGTCGTCGTCGTCGTCGTCATCATCATCATCATCATCTTCTTCATCATCATCGTCATCAAATTCATCACCACCACCACCACCACTACCATCATCATCATCACTCATGTTGTTGCTACCACCACCACTGCCACCTCGTAATTCCACCCATCGACATCATCACTAGCAACAACAATAACACCAGCATCACACCACCACCACCACCACCACCACCACCACCACACCACACACCACCACCCCACA
>NW_021825454.1:0-2500 GCF_006345805.1 Octopus sinensis | reverse complement strand
AATCGAAATGTGATGTTGTGGCCTTCATGCTTTTTATAGTTGATTTCAGGGTCACACGTTCACCAAAGTGTGCTAGATGGGAGCACCTTCAGAGTAGACATGTAGGTGGGATGTGTATGGCCTATGGCATTTTGACTAATTAGGTATTTAAACTCCATACTTTACACATATGTATATATATGCGTGTGTGTTTGTGTGTGTGTGTGAGTGTGTGTGTGAGAGTTTGGGTATGTGTGTATGTGTGTGTGTATACATGTTTATACATATATATATACATATATATATACATATATGTATAATTGTACGCATGGTTGCGTATATATGTACATATGTACGCATATATTCGTATGCATGCATGCATGTGTGTATGTATTTATGCGTATATGTATGGTTATATGCACGTATGTAGTCGCTAGAGCCTCGGGTTGACTGCCTTGCGGTATTCATATTTCTTCAACTAACTCTGGGCTGGGACCAAATTTTCTTTTCTTCATTTCAGTGTCTTCAAATCAAATAACAATCACCCTCTGGCAAACTTCCCTCTCTGTCTCTCTCCCATCTCTCTCTCCTCTCTCTCCGTCTCTCTCTCCCTCTCCCTCTTCCCTTCTCTCTATCATTCTCTCTCCCTCTGCCAAGTCCTTCGAGCGGGTTTGGGTCTCAAAATATTCAAGATAATCCGTATGTCACGACTATCCCCGTACATCTTCATCAGGACATGAGTGCTCACAGCAAATCATGTTATATATATATATATATTATATATATATATATATATATACCAACTTCTTTATATATATATATATATATATATATATATATATATATATACCAACTTTCTTATATATAAATATAGATATATATATATATGAGAAATAGAAAGATGAATAATCTTGTTGTAGATTAATCAAAAGTAACCGATACCTTAGTAGCAAAAATCACAGCAGTAAACAGCACGGTTGGAGGTACAACCATCTGGCGTTGCAACCGTGCGTTGGTGCGGATAATTGAAATTAAAACATTATTGGTGAATTGAAGAATGGAGCTGAACGCAGATTGAACAGAAATCGTTTTATTTCATTCTACACGGGTTTCGAAAGGCACAAATTACCAAAATCCGATTGAATAATGGGACCATATTGTGTCTTTCTCTTCAGGAAGAACAAAGGAAATCCGTTAGAGAAACAAAAACAGAACAGAGGCGAGCAAAAACCAAATCGAACTATGCTCCTAAGAGCCCATATATATATATAATATATACCAACTTCTTATATATTATATATAATATATACATTATATAACACATACATACACACGCAACCACACACACACACTCATATATATATATATATATCTATATATATATATATATATATATATATATAGGCGCAGGGGTGACTGTGTGGTAAGATGCTTGCTTCCCGACCGCATAGTTCTGAGTTCAGTCCCACTACTTGGCAACACATTGCACCCGGCTGTCTATATTAATCGTGAATAGATAGGTAGGTAGGTAGGTAGGTAGATAGATAGATAGATAGATAGATAGATAGACAGACAGACAGAAGACAGACAGACAGACAGACAGACAGACAGACAGACAGATATACAGCTGTTTGTTGACAAACATTTCCGTATTATAAGGTTAATTAACCCAATGTTTCTAATGTTCTAACGGTGTCTCTGCGTTTTTATTTGTATCTATATATATTAGATAATAAAGGTGGCTAGATGTTCATTATTAAGAATTAGTTTTATTAGAAATAAGAGTCAATGTTCCTATAACCACAAACATAGCACAAGTCTATGGACTGATGGGGGAATTAACCGCCCCACAGTGAGCGAAGGTACTATATTGGCAAGCTAGTTTTGCTTGAAATCAAAGCTCATTAGTAGCACAACTATATCGCTGATAGTTAAGCCAAGTCTTCCCTCTCAGTATATAGATTTTACAATAAGTATCAATAACTAATTCAGCAAAATAGTAATGTGAAAATTATAATATAGATGATTTGTGCTATGTTTCTGACTATAAGGATCTTTGACTCTTATTTCTGGCAATGTAGGTGCTATCATGCACCCTCAGTCACTACTAGTGACAATTGTGTGTATATATGCATACATACACACTTACATATATGTATGTATGTATATAACGGGAAGGTTTACGAAAATAAACAAAAGACGAAGGCAGGTGGAGTACAAACAAACAAATGTATTAGTATGACGCTCAGGAATAGAAATAGAAAAAGTCTTTTACGTTTCGAGCCTACGCTCTTTGAAAGAAAGATACACAGAAAAAAACAAGGAGAGAAAATGAATATATATATACATATATATATTATATATGTATATATTATACCAGTTAAGGAACAAGTAACCAATGACTTCCATTATCCTGTGCCAGGGACTATTCTACATCCTAGAACCTTACCCATGGAATTGTTGACATCATTTTTTTTACCGACGATTCTACAACTCTTCAATCATTGAAATTCCAAACTGA
>NW_021825453.1:0-12500 GCF_006345805.1 Octopus sinensis | reverse complement strand
TTTTGTTCCTTAAAGTGGATAGATAACACAATGTGCAGTTATCTAAATGCAATTCAAATGACCCATGGAAGTCAAGCGATAAATGTTTCTGATTCTAATTAAAATGCCTGCCAACAATCCGAATTTCAATATGTTCTCTGCCAACGAAATAATTTAGTTATGTTGAATGGAACCGTTGAAATAATTCTGCAAATGACTCGGACATAGCTTTTTCATTACTAACATTTTTATATCTCCGACCAGTGTGCAATATTTGGGAATATTTCTGACTGAATATCGACACCTAACATAAATTTGACGAAGACTTTAATATAACACAGAATCTGCCTTCTGCAGCAGATGCCAAGATTTGGTGTTGATTGTTATTACTGAAAATTTTGAACTGAAACCAATTGATCTCGGGTTCATGAGAGTGTCTTGTTTTCATTTCCATGCACTGTCGAGTGTGTTATGAACGCAGTTGCCGTCGCAAAGGGGAAGCAACTCCCCAGTGGCGGACACAACAGGGATTTGCATTCGAATCTGTCAAAACGTAAGAAGCAGGTCATGGTGTCGATTCTCGTGTTCTTCGTTCCTCGGGCGATTTATCATTTGAAAATTATAAGGCGGCGAACTACTGATAGACTTGTTAGCTGTTCAGACAAAAATACAAAGCAAAATTTCTTCCGTTTCTTTACGTTCTGAGTTCAAATTCCACCGAGACCGACATTGCTTTCATTATTCCGGGGATCGGTAAACTAAGTGCCAGTTGAATACAAGAGTCATGAAGTCGACTCCCATAGAATTATAGACTTTGTGCCAAAATTTTAAAATCCTAATTTGTATTTTCTCAGCAAATGCCTATTCTTTGTGACATATTTGTAGATGTCTCTGTGAGTCGGTTTCATTTCTCTGATAAATAAATCTTTACTGAGAAACTAAGTTTTTTTTGCATCAACTGAAATTGAGAGAAAGAAGAAATACTTGGAATTCGGTAAAGATCAGGAAGTTGAATTGTTTAGATGTTCACTTCCCAACCATCTACTTTTGGGTTCGATCCTACTGGTGGCGCCTTAGCTGTCTTTTACCAGAGTCTTTGACTGACCGATACCCTGTGAGGGACATTTGTTTGCGGTAACTATGCAGAAGGTGGCCAGTGTGTGTGTGTGACTCTGTGTGTGTGAGAGAGTGTGTGTGTGTGAGTGTATGCGCGCGTGTGTGTGTGAGTGTATCTACCTTTCACTCATGCGTATTGCTGAAGGTTGTTGACATTGCCAAGTGAAACCCAAGAACCGGGTCTTTTTAAGGAATATACCTGTACACAGTTTGCTGTTCCGTTGTAGGGTTACGGTCAACAAAAGCAATGCTTCATTCAGCGGGGGACAAATGTCACTTAAGTACTACATATATTAAATATGTGTGAGTGTATGTGTGTAAGTGTGCGTGCGCACGCTGTGTCTGTATATGTGTGTACTTATATATGCATATGTACATATCTATATATGTATATGTATATATATATATATATATATATATATATATATATATATATAATATATATATATTATAATATATATATATATATATATATCTTTTATACATATCTATATGCTTATATATCTTTTAACTTTTATTTTCCAGCAATTTCACTGCGGCCATGCTGGAGCGCCGCCTTAAAGAATTTTTTAAATCGCATGTATCGACCACAGGACTTATTATTTTAAAGCCTGGTACTAATTCTATTGATTTTTTTTTTTGCCAAACTGCAAAGTACGGGACATAAACTCACCAACACTGGTTGTCAAGCGATGGTGGGGAAACAAGCAGACACAGACACACACACATAGATATATACATATATATGTAAGACGGGCTTCTTTCCTAAATATATACATTTACAATTTCAGTTGCGTAGATATGCAAATATTTATACACACTCACATATATATATATTGAAAGAAAGAAGACAGAGTGAGCGAAGATTGGTCGGTATATCATTAGATATATCTATATAACAACACACACACACACACACACATATGTATGCATGTTTATGTATGCACATGTATAGATATGGCATTACTAATGAAATGTAGAACTACAGGCATCGCTTTCAAAATCCACTTATATTAAGGATTGAGTGATTAAATTAAAATTAAGATTTATCTTAAGAAAAAGAAATTTTAACTTCCAAAGCCAAGTCCTATGTTTGACCCTCTCATCATTGGGTCATTTGCGTATTCATCACCAACTATAAAATCAAATGTCTGAAATTTTGTCTAAAAGATAATTTGTAAGCTTATTAAACTCCCCCAGAGTTCCCCAACGCAGTTTTCATTCCTTCAAAATGGTGGCCAACAGGAAACTTGAAAATCTATTTTACAAACTTTATTAACCGTTTATTTGATGAATCGAACTATTACAACTTTCTTCGAAGACTATTTCTTTTTATTATTTTATTTACGTATTTCTTTACTTATTCCTGTACCTCTGAATGGTTGATTAGCCATAATGGAAGAGAGAAAAGAGACTTGTGGTCCCACTGCTTGTCACATTTACAAATCAAGCGATCTTAATTAGCAACAATTGAGAATCTCTTATCAAGAGTTCGTTGCTATTTGCAATTATCCTGAAATACTTGGTTATAAGTTTCCAGGTGATAGATAAAATGTCTTCAAATCGACTAAAGTTCTTTGCTTAGAAATCCAAGAGATCGTTTGATGAGCCGCCGAGGGGAATCTACACCTGGTGACTCAAAATGCAAGAAATATTCATAGCAGCGAAATAACCCTCAGATTATAACCAACCGTCTTGAATGTTGTGCTACGCATTGAACGATACACAATGTGCAGCTCAGTTGAAAAGGCAGGATATAATTCTAGACACACTATGACTGAGAGAGAGAGAGAGAGAGAGAGAGGGGGGGACGAGAGAGACTGATAGACAGGCAAACAGACAGACAGAGATAGAATGGTGAAGGCTGGAATGTTTTTGAGTGTAGGTTTGCTTATTTTGTACTGACCTATGGTGAAAAGAAAAAAAAGACAACACTAGCTAATATGAACTCAGGACCATTGAATTAGTGATCCTCATATAATATCCACTCCAATATTTCATTATTTCGTGCTTCATTATTGATATCGGAATTATTCCCATGCTGTTTTTGTTCTATGCAATGTGCAACTGTTATCATAAGCCACGGAGACATAATTTTATCTGAAGAAGTCGGTTTATTATTCTTATATCAGATTTCCTGTTTATATTAAGATTTCACTCATCTCAATATCAACCAGAGGCCGACGCTATGTATTCTTTAGTAATCAAATAATTTCCGACAATCTTGATATTGATTTCATATTTAGAGACAAACCATACATTTATAATGGAAGAGAATTAATTTGAAGAACTTCAAGGTTTTCCCTACCGTATTAGTATCTTTAAATAAGAATCGAAACTGAATAGCGAAATTTGGATAGATATTTTTAATACTCCAAACCATAATATGGTGAGTATTTCAAGCAAAGCAAGGCGGCGAGCTGGCAGAAACGTTAGCACGCCGGGCGAGATACTTAGCGGTATTTCGTCTGTCTTTACGTTCTGAGTTCGAATTCCTCCGAGGTCAACTTTGCTGTTCATCCTTTCGGGGTAGACTAATTAAGTACCAGTTACGCACTGGGGTCGATGTAATCGACTTAATCCCTTTGTCTGTCCTTGTTTGTCCCCTCGGTGTTTAGCCCCGTGTGGGTAGTAAAGAAATAGGTATTTCCTCTGCCGCTACGTTCTGAGTTCAAATTACGCCGAGATCGACCTTCCCTTTCATCCTTTCGGGTACAATAAATTAGGTACCAGTTGCGCACTGGGGTCGATCTAATCGACTGGCCCCCTCCGCCAAAATTTCGGGCCTTGTGCTTAGAGTAGAAAAGTATATTTCAAGCAAAGCCAGCCGTCACTGGCCTGTCAGTATAACTTGGTAACATACGTCATGCTTTCATACGTTTTTTTAATTAGCCATGTGATCCCAAACAGACAAACACTAACCCTTCACATGGCAGAGCATCCGGGTTGGGGCAGCAGAAGGAGGAGCGGAAAGCACCAGCATCCCTGGGGTAGAGAAGCTCGAAATGAAATGCCTTGTTCAAAAAGAAGCACAATAACACCACACCGTCCAAGAGTTGAACTCACAAGCTTATAATCAAGAGTCGAACCATTGGACCATGCAGCTTCCCACCTTTGTTAAAGATGTTATGTCATTTATTTTCCCTTCACCGATAATCTGATTACTAACATGGCTTCAATAAGAAATCGAAGCGAGATCTGTCAGAAGCGTACATTTTATTCTACAATATTCTTGGCTTTCCACATTCAAGCTGAAAATTAGGTACCATCTCCTGTAACAGTTCAAATAAACTCATTGAAAACAAAAAGAACATTTAACAATGAATACAATAATTATATTATACAAATAATATACCAATTATGTACATCTATGATTAACAATTATGCTTTCAG
Organism: Octopus sinensis; assembly: GCF_006345805.1. Lineage (NCBI taxonomy): Eukaryota > Metazoa > Mollusca > Cephalopoda > Octopoda > Octopodidae > Octopus > Octopus sinensis. The sequence goes on along the minus strand of NW_021825453.1, from coordinate 8,012 downwards.
GGCAGCGATACATGATGCCTGTTACAAATGGAATTGAATTCACAATCCAAGCACGTATAATTCACAATCTTACCGACATGAACATTACTACAAAACCAGTTTTCATTGAGCTAACATCTGAATAGATGTAAATAATATTAGTCGATGCTAACACGAAAACGAAAAGGAGATCTTATCAAAAAAAGTAGTTAAGATGTGATGCAATAAAACGGAAATACATTTAATCTAGGAATCCATGCAAAGACTAAAACTAGTGAACATGAGAAAACTTATGATTAAGAGTACGTGGAAAAAATTATTAAAGAAATGGAAACAAAACCAAACTTGGAATTGTTCGATTGAAGAAACACAATTTCTTCAAAAGTGGTTGGAGGAGGTAAATATTGAAGACGATCCAACAATGAAGATCTACTGAGTAGTTAATTGATTTGCTATAAATAGCAGCAGCCCTATTTTCTCCTAACCACACCTTATTATCTCAAAGGGGGAAGAATACGTAAGATAATATGATCCTGGATATACGTAATCTAAAGTTTTAAAAATTATTTATGCTTTTCATCACAAGTATGTTCCATTATGGAGGCGCTGCAGCTAGGGCTCAAAACTGCAATATTTATCTTTAGTATCTTTAGAAAATTCATCATTAATAACATCAAGGATTTTAACAATCAGTATTACGTCACTTCACAAACGCAGTGAACTGGGAGAATCATTCACCTGCCGGACAAAATGTTTCGCGGCATTTCGTCCGTCTTTATGTTCTGAGTTCAAATTCATCCGAGGTCAATTTTTGCTTTTCATTTATTTCGGGGTCGATAAAATAAGTACCCGTTGAGCAATGGGGTCCATGTAATCGACTTACTTCTTCTCCGAAATTGTTGACCTTGTGCCAAAATTTGAAACTATTATCATTATTATTATTATTATTATTATTATTATTATTATTATTATTATTATTATTATTATTATTATTATTATTATTCAGTAGTTTTATTTTTATAGCGTGCTTTCACTTCACTACCGAGCGCAGCTCTGTGTGCCTTTATTATTATTATTATTATTATTATTATTATTATTATTATTATTATTATTATTATTATTATTATTCTGGTTCGTTCTTATTCCTGGTAGAATTTAAGTGGGTGGCGGTTTATTACCTGTAACCTTAAGTATCTACAGGCTTTAAATTATTATCATTACAAAAAAAAGATATCATTTATCAATGTGTCTAAATTTATATTTTATCAAGCTATATATATATATTTGCCTGAAATGGTATTATTATAAGATGAGGTTTCAATATGTATGAATTTATTTTTTGAGTAATTTTTGACCAAAATATTATTACAAGGAAGATAACATATCAACAATAACTAAAAGAGTGTTGTTTTTTAATCAAGTTAGTTATTTCACTAAATCTTTCATATTTCTTGTAAATCAAAAGACAAACTAAAGTGTATTCTTGTCAGAAATGTGGTAAGAAGGAGAGTAATTAATCCTAGAAGCTCAAACAGCAAAGTCGACATCTGCAGCATTGGGTTTACCAAGATAAGGGCCAATAAATAATTACTGTGAAATATTTTATCCGCCACTCTACAGATTCTGCCGATCCACCAACCTAACGACTGAATGTTTTCCGTTTCTCTTAGCCGTGAACCAGGGCTGGCGTTACCTATAGGCCTGGCAGGTTGACGCCAAAATCTGTAAAACCTAGAAGTCTCCACCCGTTCTGTATATTATTGACACTGTCAAAAAGTATTTTTGGAAGAGCCTCGGAGTTTCGAGTTTAAAAGAAAAATGGTGCATTGTTGAAAAATATTCGAACCAGTCATATAACATCACTTGACTTAGAACTAAGTCGGTCATATGACAGGGATGATTGAAAAGTTAAAACTAACGATGGAATTTGAAAATCATTAATTAATTACAGCATTGTCAATTGATGCAATTGTATTTTATAACTTAACTAGATATCTTAGTTTGAAAGTACAAGGGCCAACAGAAAAACGTCTCTTACTTTATACATCCATCGATGTAACGCTACAGAAGTTAAGCGAGTGATAACGATGTCTTCGTTTAGAGAAGGATTCATTCTGTTTCCCCCCCCACACACACACACACCTAGTTATCATCATCGCTTAGACTGGTGCCCACTGTGCCATGACTGTTGATAGCTTTATCAAGAATGGTGAAGCTGGAACGGTTTTATCGCATTCTGTGTTTAGGTTTATACATGTATACATATCTATGCATATATATGTATGCGTATATATATATACATATACATGCATATATATGCACACATTTATGCGTATATATATATATACATATACATGCATATATTTATGCATATATATATATATATATGCACATATTTATGCATATATATATATATATATTTCTTTACTACCCACAAGGGGCTAAACACAGACGGGACAAACAAGACAGACAAACGGATTAAGTCGATATATCGACCCCAGTGTGTACTGGTACTTAATTCATCGACCGAAAGGATGAAAGGCAAAGTCGACCTCGGCGGAATTTGAACTCGGAACGTGACGACAGACGAAATACAGCTACGCATTTCGCCCAGCGTGATAACGTTTCTGCCAGCTCGCCGCCTTTTATATATATATACATACATACATATATATATACATATATATATATAGGTTTAACAATTAAGGATAATCTCTTAATAATCTCTTAATAAGGGATTTATAAACATTCCATGTGCTTGGCCGGAGTGAACAGTTGTCTGTTCGTCTTCGCTACATAAGGTTGGTTTATTTATGATGTATTCAGAATCAGTTCTGCTGACGATCATTAGACGCAAGTTGTATGTGAAATCACGGTGATACAGAACATAATTCATTTTTAAATGTCTTGCTTTGAAAAACTGCATTTGGGTATGATTAGTATAATTTTGGTAGTAATGACTTTGTCCCTCCTAGTGTGAGGCATTTATGTGTAATAATGCCCTTTATACAATATAGATATAATAATTTGTTCAAAAGAAAAAAATATTTTCGGATTCTTTTCTTTTATGAGGTTTTCACGCTAGCTACCCGATAATTTCTTGTTAAGATCCCTTATAAGAGATTATCCTTAATTGTTAAACTTATCCGAAATACTTTTCATTACCCGACATGCAGTTCGTAAGAAGCCCGCCATTTACCGGATATATGATTTATAAACATCCATGTGCTTGGCCGGAGTGAACAGTTGTCTGTTCGTCTTCGCTACATAGGTTGGTTTATTTATGATGTATTCAGAATCAGTTCTGCTGACGATCATTAGACGCAAGTTGTATGTGAAATCACACGTGATACAGAACATAATTCATTTTTAAATGTCTTGCTTTGAAAAACTGCATTGGGTATGATTAGTATAATTTTGGTAGTAATGACTTTGTCCCTCCTAGTGTGAGGCATTTATGTGTAATAATGCCCTTTATACAATATAGATATAACATATATATATAATATATATAATATATATATATATATATATAATATAATATATATATATACATATATATGTGTGTATATGCATATATAGACGCAGGAGTGGCTGTGAGGTAAGAAGCTTGCTAACCAGCCTCATGGTTCCGAGTTCAGTCCCACTGCGTAGCACCTTGGGCAAGTGTCTTTTACTATAGCCTGGGGCCGACCAAAGCCTTGTGAGTGAATTTCGTAGGCGGAAACTGAAAGAAGCTAAGCTCGTCATATATATATATATATATATTTTATATATATATATATATATATATACTTTGATACTTTGATACTTTGATAGGTTTCGGCCATTATTGGTCCAGGCCATGTCTAACTTAATAGCACCACCTGGTGAAGTCTTTCAAGTCAGAATTTGGGCACTATGGCCCACTCAAGTAGAGAGTTATTGTTTACAGAGACATATCCGGGGGTTTATCCGGGATTTCTTGAAGGAATCTGTCCAAAGACTTCTTGAACCCTATAGGGTCAGTTTCTGTTTTAATGTGTTTTGGTGTAATGTTAAAGAGAGCGGGGCCAATTGAGGTGAAATAATTGTGCCGTATTGTTGTTATGAGATGAGAGTGCGATTTTTGTTTTGGGCGGATGGCACGGGGCCCAAGCCTTGGATGTACCTTAAAGGTGATGCCAACATCATTTGGGCAATGCTGATGGAATATTTTCCACATCATGCAGATGATGTAGCGCTCACGATGACGTTGGAGAGAATAAAGTTTTAGCTTTTCTAGTCGACCCCAATAGTCGAGGCCTGTCATGCCATCTATCTTTCTTGTGATTGCCCTTTGAGGTGCTTCAACTTTTATGATACTTGTATTGTGTGGGGAGACCACAGGGGACAACAGTATTCAAGGTGGGGTCGGGCAAAAGTGGAGAAGAGAAGGATAATGGTGTGGATATCTCTCGACTGGAAAGTTCTGAGAATCCAGGAACACATTCTGCGGGCCATGTCAACTTTGGGTTTATATGAGTGGCCCAGCTTATGTTGTTGTCCACAATTACTCCCAAGTCTCTGATGTTGTTGGACGCCGCGAGAGTTTCACCTGAAGGAAGGGAGTATGGGAGTTCAGGGCATCCTCTTTTCCAAAGTGGATTAACTCAAATTTATCCTCGTTCAACAGCATATTGTTTTTTTCTGCCCATTGGATAACAGCCAGTAGATTGACTGAAGGCATGTCCGGTCACTCGCCTCATTTATGAACCTTCTGTAGCTTGGAATCATCTGCAAAGATTTTTATGTTGCTGTGCTTGATGATGTCATTGAGGTCATTAATGTAGATGATGAAAAGAAGTGGACCCAGCACAGTGCCTTGCGGAACGCCACTATGACTTTGGCTGGGCTTGATTTTACCCCTTCAACTACAACATGTTGAATCTGTCTGTCAGGAAACACTTGATCCATTTCAGTAACTTTCCAGAGACACCCAATGTTGGATAGTTTTTTCAATAGGATCTTGTGATCGACCCTGTCGAAGGCCTTACTGAAATCAAGGTAGATGACAATCGGTGTTGGAGGCCCTCTCCCAAAGCTCTCAAATGTCATCAAAGTGATGCAGGAGCTGCGTTAGGCAGTCCCTTCCATTACGGAACCCATGTTGGTTAGAGATCAGCCGTCTGTTGCTTTCCGAATTGGGTTATTCGAGATCTCACCACCCTCTCAAATACCTTGATGATATGAGAGGTGAGTGAGATCGGACGGTAGTTCACTGCAAGGGACTTGTTTCCCTTTTTGAATACTGGGACACAGACTGGGACAGTTTTTTGGAATATAGCCAGCATCCAGTGAGTCTCTCCACAGATTAGCAAGGGGAGATGCAAGTTGGTGTCGACACACCTTCAGGACACAAGCAGGGAACCTATCGGGGCCTACTGCTGAATTGTGTTTTATTTCATTTATCGCCGCTAAGACATCAGGGGCACTAAACGTTATGTCCGATATAGTGTGTTGGGGGTTGACATCACTGATACAGCCCAGATCGGCCATATCAGGATTGCTGAAAACAGAGCAGTATTGTTTCTGCAGTAGTCAGCCATGGATTGCATTATTGAGGAGCCAGTTGTCAGTTGCCAGTTTCATCAATTAGAGAGGCCAACAATGAGGCAGTGACCCTGCGTTTCCTCGCAAATGAAAAGAACACTTTGGGGTTGAGTTTGATTTTTTGAATGGCCCCATTCAATGGCCCCACTATATTATATGTGTGTGTGTGTGTGTGTGTATGTATGTATGTATGTATGATATATATATATATATGTATGTATGTATATATATATATATGTAGTATGTATGTATGATGTTGTTGTATGTATGTTGTATGTATGTATGTATGTATGTATGTATGTAGGTATGTATTTATTGAGTATGAGAGGTAATGGTGTCCAGAAGACCCGAAGGTGTCAGGTAATGCAAAGTGCAATCGACAGATTATAGTTAAGCTCCAGGTTCGGTGATTATGGAATGAGAAATCTAACGTAGGTCATATGTCAGCAGGTGTATATATAAAAGAATTAACAGAATGAGATAAAAATCCAAGGCTGGGAAAGATTTCAGAACATTTATAAAGAGAAGGTCTTACAGCTGTTAATTTTATATATATATGTATGTAAATGTTTGTGTGTCTGTGTTTGTCACCCACCATCGCTTGACAACAGATGTTGGTGTGTTTACGTCCCCGTAACTTAACAGTTGGCAAAAGGGGCCGATAGAATAAGTACTAAGCTTACAAATAATAAGTATTGGCGTTGATTTGTTCGACTAAAGACGGTGCTCCAGTATGGCCGCAGTCAAATGAATGAAACAAATAAAGGAATCAAAAAACATATACATATATGCATATACATACAAATGCGCACATTGATATATATATATAAACATGCACACACATGTTGGTAAGTTGGATGAACACGTGTCCAAGCAATCCTCCAAATAAACCCGTGGCAAACTTTAAAATGTTTTCGAGAAAGTTTTCTTCACTTTGAAAAGGAATTTCACGAAACACGTTTGCTCTTCCTAAATAATTGATAGTTCACTTTTGCCAGCTGATCGAAACATACTTTCATCCTATCATGTATTGATCAATGATTAACAAACGTCGTGTGCTATTGTTATTTTTAGACTGAACACAGAGGTCGCCCATACACAGCCCTTCTGTTGTTGTAAGAACGCTGCGCCGGTCTGTTGGCGTGCTGTTTGAAAAAGGTTCGGTTTCTTTTGGGACAGATCGCGTACATTACATATACACGAAACTCTCGGTCCTTGAGTTACTCTGTAACTTCTGCCGATTAAAAAATGACAACATATATATATATATATATATATATATATATATATTATATATATATATATATTATATATATAATATATATGTATATATATATATAGATAGATAGATAGATGGATGGATAGATAGATAGATAGATAGATAGATAGATAGATAGATAGATAGATAGATAGATAGATAGATAGTCAGACAGACAGACGGAAGGATAGATGGATGCATGGATGGATAGACAGACAGATAAATAGATAGATAGATAGATAGATAGATAGATAGATAGATAGATAGATAGATAGATAGATAGATAGATAGATAGATAGATGGATTGATTGACACATTAATAGATATATATGATTCTGCAACTGAATTTCGAGTAACGCATGTGTGTCTGAGTGCGTGCGTGGTGTGTGTGCGTGTGTGTGTGTGCGTGTGCGTGCGTGATATGTGTATGTTGTGCGTGTGTGCATATGTGAGTATATATCTGCGTGTATGTCAGTGCGTGTATGCATATGTGTATATATGTGCGTGTTTGTGTGTGTGTGTGCATATGTATGTATATATACGTGTATTCTTAATGCATATATGTACAATATGTATAACGCAATTGTCTATAAACATATTTTACGTTATATATGTGTACACACACATATATATACATATATATATATATATATATATATACATAGAGAGAGAGATACATATACAAACATACATACATACATATATATACACACACTCATATATATATACAATGTATATGTGTATATATATATATATATTATATATATATATATACCAATTAAGGACTGAACACGAAAAGTGGACAGTCAACATGCTAGATATAGACGTCAAATCGCCATTCACCACAAAAGATTATGTTCACAGATCAAACTCAGCACAAAACCATAGCAATAAACAAGTGAAAAATATACGAAATAAAATAATTACCCATGTACTAATTAGTTTTATTTCGTATATTTTTCACTTGTTTATTGCTATGGTTTTGTGCTGAGTTTGATCTGTGAACATAATCTTTTGTGGTGAATGGCGATTTGACGTCTATATCTAGCATGTTGACTGTCCACTTTTGGTGTTCAGTCCTTAATTGGTATATATAAATATTTAACCTTCGGATTCTTTTTATAATATGCTAGACCACTGGTCTTAATGATAAATATCAATTCTACCCTTAATTAATTTTATATAAATAAATATGTTCTCTAAC
>NW_021825452.1:0-12500 GCF_006345805.1 Octopus sinensis | reverse complement strand
ATTTAACAATTTTAAATCAAATTTCACAATATAAAATATACATATATATATATTTCTTTACTACCTACAAGGGGCCAAACACAGAGGGGACAAACAAGGACAGACAAACGGATTAAGTCGATTACATCAACCCCAGTGTGTAACTGGTACTTAATTTATTGACCCTGAAAGGATGAAAGGTAAAGTCGACCTCAGCGGAATTTGAACTCAGAACGTAACGGCAGACGAAATACAGCTACACATTTCTCCCGGTATGCTAATGTTTCTGCCAGCTCACCGCCCTGTATATAATTTAGAGAAAAACCTCTATAAAAACCCTATATTTATATATATATATATATATATACATATATACGACGGGCTTCTTTCAGTTTTCATCTACCAAATCCACTCACAAGGCTTTGGTCAGCCTGGGGCTATAGTAGAAGACACTTGCCCAAGGTACCACGCAGTGAGACTGAACCTGGAACCATATGGTTGGTAAGCAAGCTACTTACCACATATATATATATATATTATATATATGTGTGTTTGTCCCCCCACCCCAATATCGCTTGACAACCGATGTTGGTGTATGTCTGCATCCCCATAACTTAGCGGTTCAACAAAAGGGACCAGTAGAATAAGTAATAAGCTTACGAAGAATAAGTCCTTTGTAAGGGGTCGATTTGCTCGACTAAAGGCCGTGCTCCAGCATGGTCACAGTCAAATGACTGAAACAAGTAAAGGAATAAAAGAATATATAATACCAACATATAGGCATTGGAGTGGCTGTGTGGTAAGTAGCTTGCTTACCAACTACATGGTTCCGGGTTCAGTCCCACTGTGTGGCGCCTTGGGCAAGTGTCTTCTACTATAGCCTCGAATCGACCAAAGCCTTGTGAGTGGATTTGGTAGACGGAAACTGAAAGAAGCCCATCGCATATATGTATATATATGTGTGTGTATATGTTTGTGTGTCTGTGTTTGTCCCCCCCACCCAACATCACTTGACAACCGATGGTGCGTGTTTACGTCCCCGTACCTAGCGGTTCGGCAAAAGAGACCGATAGAATAAGTACTAGGCTTCCAAAGAACAAGTCCTGGGGTCGATTTGCTCGACTAAAAGGTGGCGCTCCAGCTTGGCCACAGTCAAATGACTGAAACAAGTAAAAGAGAAAGCGAAAAATATACATATATATGTGTAGTAGTAGTAGTAGTAGTAGTAGCAGCAGCAGAGAAAGCCTTAGTGTATCTTTGGTGCCCTTCATTTACTCTCTTTCTCCCTTTTTCTTGTTTCAGTCATTTGACTGCGGCCATGCTGGAGCACCGCCTTTAGTTGAGCAAATCGACCCTGGGACTTATTCTTTGTAAGCCCAGTACTTATTCTATCGGTCTCTTTTGCCGAACCGCTAAGTGACGGGGACGTAAACACACCAGCATCGGTTGTCAAGCAATGCTAGGGGGACAAACACACACACACACACACACACATATATATATATATATACGTATATACGACAGGCTTCTTTCAGTTTCCGTCTACCAAATCCACTCACAAGGCTTTGGTTGGCCCGAGGCTATAGCAGAAGACACTTGCCCAAGATGCCACGCAGTGGGACTGAACCCGGAACCATGGTTAGCAAACTACTTACCACACAGCCACTCCTGCAGTTTGTTATTTATTTATGAACAGCTATATGAGCGAGATGATTGATCTATTAGAGACCATAGCTAAATAGATGAATAGGTGGTTGGGTATCTGGGGGTATCTGGCTGGGTGGCTGGCTGGGATGGATGGATGGTTGGACGGATGGATCAGATTAATGGATTGAAGACTGGTTTGATGGATCACTGAAGATTTGGATGGATGGATGGATGGATGGGTGGGTGGATGGATGGACGGATGGATTGATGATGGATGGATGGATGGATGGATGGACGGATGGATTGATGATGGATGGATGGATGGATGGATGGATGGATGGATGGATTGATGGATGGATGGATGGATGGATGGATCGGATTAATGGATTGAAGACTGGTTTGATGGATGACTGAAGATTTGGATGGATGGATGGATGGATAGTTGTCTGGCTGGTTGGCCAGTTTGTTGGTTAACTAGGTGGTTGGGTGGCTGACTGGATACATGGTCCAATGGAATGGCTGAAGGAGTGGCCGGTTGGCTGAACTGCTAGCTGGCTGGCTGGCTGAATCACTGACTGGCTGGTTGGTTGGTTGGCTGGCTGGTTGTCTGGTTGGCTGGTTTGGATGGTTAGATTAAAAGGTCATTGAACAATGAACTGTTGTGTGGTGGAGGAGGATTTAAGAATATGTCAATTGAAACAATCAACAGATGGAACTGAAGAGAAAGGATGGTGATGATGGTGGTGATGGTGATGATGAGAAGGAGGACTATGATGATGATGATGATGGTAGTGGAGGTGGTGGCGATGACAATAATGACAACCTTGATGATAATGGTAGAGGTGTTGGTGTTGGTGATGGTAGTGGGGTGTGTTGATGAATAGAAGGAGGCCTCCAAGATGATGACGACCTTGATGATAATGGCAGTGGTGGTGGTGGTGGTGATGGCGGTGTTGGTGGTGGCAGTGATGGTTATGGCAGTGATGATGTAATCAGAAGGAGGATAACAGCAACAACAATGACGACGATAACGATGATGATAATAATGATGATGGTGGTGGTGGTGGTGGTGTTGGTGGTGGCAGTGATGGTGGTGGTGATGATGGTGGTGGTGGTGGTGGTGATGATGGTGGTGGTGGTGGTGATGGTGGTGGTGGTGGTGGTGGTGGTGGTGGTGGTGGTGATGATGGTGGTGGTGGTGGTGGTGATGATGGTGGTGGTGGTGGTGGTGATGATGGTGGTGGTGGTGGCGGTGGGTGGTGGTGATGATGGTGGTGGTGGTGGTGGTGATGATGGTGGTGATGATGGTGGTGGTGGTGGTGGTGTTGGTGGTGGCAGTGATGATGTGATGAGAAGGAGGATGACAGCAACAACAACAATGACGACGATAACGATGATGATAATAATGATGATGGTGGTGGTGGTGGTGGTGGTCATCATGATCATGGCGATGATGAGGAGGAGGAAGAGGAAGAGGAAGACAACAATGGCGAGAACAACAACAACAAAGACGATGATGATGATGATGATGATGATGGTGGTGGTGGTGGTGCTTCTGAGCTCTAAGTTTAACATTTAACATCATCATTTGTATCATTTCTCAGATCACCTGAAGAGACAGTCTTAACATGTGCTCCTTTGCGTGTGTCTGTGTCTGTGTGTCTATGTGTGTGTGTGTGTGTGTATCTGTATGTGTCTGTGTGTCTATATGCGCGTGTGTGTATGTGTGTGCATGTGTATCTGTATGTGTGTGTGTCTGTGTGTCTATATGCGTGTGTGTGTATGTGTGTGCATGTGTATCTGTATGTGTGTGTGTCTGTGTGTCTATATGCGTGTGTGTGTATGTGTGTGTGCATGTGTATCTGTATGTGTTGTGTCTGTGTGTCTATATGCGTGTGTGTGTATGTTGTGCATGTGTATCTGTATGTGTGTGTGTCTGTGTGTCTATATGCGCGTGTGTGTATGTGTGTGCATGTGTATCTGTATGTGTGTGTGTCTGTGTGTCTATGCGTGTGTGTGTGTATGTGTGTGCATGTGTATCTGTATGTGTTGTGTCTGTGTCTATATGCGTGTGTGTGTATGTGTGTGCATGTGTATCTGTATGTGTGTGTGTCTGTGTGTCTATATGCGTGTGTGTGTATGTGTGTGCATGTGTATCTGTATGTGTGTGTGTCTGTGTGTCTATATGCGTGTGTGTGTATGTGTGTGCATGTGTATCTGTATGTGTGTGTGTGTCTGTGTGTCTATATGCGTGTGTGTGTATGTGTGTGCATGTGTATCTGTATGTGTGTGTGTCTGTGTGTCTATATGCGTGTGTGTGTATGTGTGTGCATGTGTATCTGTATGTGTGTGTGTCTGTGTCTATATGCGCGTGTGTGTATGTGTGTGCATGTGTATCTGTATGTGTGTGTGTCTGTGTGTCTATATGCGTGTGTGTGTATGTGTGTGCATGTGTATGTGTATGTGTGTGTGTGTCTGTGTGTCTATATGCGTGTGTGTGTGTATGTGTGTGTGTGCATGTGTATGTGTATCTGTATGTGTGCGTGTGTGTGCATGTATGTTGTGCAGGTATGTGTGTGTGCATGTGTCTGTGTGTGTGCATGTGATTATGTTTATGTGTGTGTATGTGTGTGTATGTTTTTGTGTGAGTGTGTGTGTGTGTGTGTGTGTGTGTGTGTGCGTGTGTGTGTGTGTGCTTTATCGTTTGTCTCATTCCATGAGGGATTGAGTTTACAGTGTTAAAATGGATGGTAATTTCTGTAGTGGTGGGCCTGACGAGATGGGCATTCTCCTCCTCCTCGGAATCATCATCATTCTCCATCCTCACAACCACCATTGCCACCACTACACTGTTGTCTCCACCACTGCTACTACTGCCACCCCTGATGCTGCTAGTCCCAATTTTACTGCTACCACGACCCCCCTCTACTCCCATCACCACCACCATCACCACCACACCAGTCATTCCCCTCTTCTTCTTTCCCATCCTCTTCATCCTCATCCATACCATGACAACCACCACCACTGCTTCCACCACTACAACTGCTACTACTGTTGTCCCTGCTGCTACCATGACACCTCCTCTACCTTCACCACCACCACCACCCCAATCAATCCCCTCCTCTTACTTCTCATCCCCTTCATCCTCATAACATCTCCACTACTGCTGCTACTACTGCATCCTCAACACCCTCTACCACTACCATGCCAACCACCCACCTCCTCATCACTACCCACCCTGCCACCATCATCACCATCAGCAAGAGTGGAGGCGCAATGGCCCAGTGGTTAGGGCAGCGGACTCGCAGTCAGAGGATCGCAGTTTCGGTTCCCAGACTGGGCGTTGTGTGTGTTTATTGAGCGAAAACACCTAAAATTCCACGAGGCTCCTGCTGAGGGGGTGGTGGCGACCCCTGTTGTACTTTTTCGCTCCAACTTTCTCCCACTCTTTCTTCCTGTTTCTTGTCCCCCGACTTCCTATGCAACCGCTGAGCCTGGATGAGCATTCAACCATCCGTCGATGCTCTTGGTGTCGGGGGTTGACCTGCTTTCTCTTCTGCAGGTCTTACAAATAGCAAAGGACCACATTTCGGACTTCTCCCACAGGGACGAAGACCGCTCAACAAACAAACAAACCATCAGCAAGCAGAGCTGCCATTATCACTGACCCCCACCAGGGAACTGGGTTATAGGTAGCCCACCCCTAATGATGAATCATTGGTTGGTGACAGCATTGACCATTCATTGGTCTGATCCACTGAACCACCAACTCATTAAATTATTGTACAGGTGGCTGAGTACTCCACAGATGTATGAAGATCTTAACATAATTCTCAGGCTAAGGCCAGGCTCTCCATTGATTACAATGCTGAGTGATCAAGATGATCTGATCAACAGAACAGCCTGCTCGTGTAATTAAATTTCAAGTGGCTGAGTACCCCACAGACTTGCACACGCTTATCGTAGTTCTCGGCCAGATTAGACGTGACACGGAATGCAACAAGGCTGGCCTTTTGAATTATAGGTAGAACTAATTTTTGCTAGCCGAGTGTACTGGAGCAATGTGGAATAAAGTGTCTTGCTCAAGGACGCAACACATCACCAAGAATTGAACTCATGACCTTGTGATCATAAGCCAAATACTCAACTACTTAGCTACGTGCCTTCATATAGGCACAAGAATGGCTGTGTGGTAAGTAGCTTGCATACCAACCACATGGTTCCGGGTTCAGTCCCACTGTATTGGCACCTTAGGCAAGTGTCTTCTACTATAGCCTCGGGCCGACCAAAGGCTTGTGAGTGGATTTGGTAGAAGATGGGGGGGAGATGAGGAGGAGGAGGAGGAAGAAGATGAGGAGGAGGAGGAGGAGGAGGAGGAAGAAGATGAGGAGGAAGAGGAGGAGGGTGATGGTGAGGAAGAAGATGAGGAGGAGGAGAAAGACGAGGGGGAGGAGGAAGATGAGGAAGAGAGGAGGAGGAGGGTGGTGGTGAGGAAGAAGAGGAGGGGAGGAAGAGAAAGATGAAAGGGAGGAGGAGGTGAAGGAGGAGGAAGAGAGAGAAAGACGAGAGGGAGGAGGAGGAGGAAGATGAGGAAGAGAGGAGGAGGAGGGTGATGGTGAGGAAGAAGAGGAAGAGAGGAGGAGGAGGGTGATGGTGAGGAAGAAGAGGAAGATGGTGATGAGGAAGACGGTGATGGTGATAACAACAAGGATGAGGATGATGATGATGATGACAATAACAACAATGAAGATGGCAATGATGAGGATGAGGAAGATGACAAGGATGGCAACAATGAGGAGGAGGAGGAGGATGACAGCAATAATGATGATGATGGTGATGATGATTACGATAATGATTTTGAGGAGGAGGAGGATAACAATGATGATGATGATGATGACAGACTGAAAGCAATGAAGTCAAAAAAATAAACAGAAAAAATAAACAAAGAAGAAAAAAACCCCGCCACCCCCCACCCCACTTCCACTCACAGCAAAACAAATAATTTTTTAAAAGTATTTGAATTTCAAAAGTTTAAAGTCAAGATGGTATTTAAACAACAAATACACACTTAAACGCACAGACACAGCCATGGGATCAAATACACACACACACCACACACACACACAGATGTGCACACGGATGCAGAGACACATTGAACCACAGATACAAAGATAGACACATAACATATTCATCCATTTAAACAGCATCATCATCATCGTTGTCATCAACATCATCATCATCATCATCATCATCAACATCATCATCATCATCATCATCATCATCATCATCGTTGTCATCAACATCATCATCATCATCGTATAGACAAATATAGACTAACGGATTCAGAGACAAATGCATCGACCCCCAAAGGGATACACCTTAACATAATGAAGACCAACACACACACACACAGAATGACAAACACATACAGATTCAGACAAATGCACTGCCCCGTGGGTACACACACAGACTTAATGATACATACACATAGACCCATGCACAGACACACACACACATACATATACAAATATACATATACACACACACACACACACACACATGCGTATGGCCATGTGGTAAGAAGTTTGCAGAAGACCTCCATGTGTCAGAAGGAACAGACAGAAATATTATCCACAAAGACATCAGATATAAGTCTTATATGAAGAGAAAAAGGTTAATTTGTCAGAAAAAGCAAAAGAAAATCATGATATCTTTATATATAAAAGTCAAGTTGTGTGTCTGTGTCCTACGATTTAGATTCCTAACTACTCCCACATTTTGCGGTGCAGTCGTGATTCATATCGAGCCTTCCTGGGTATTAGTGCGCGTCTATGATGAGTCTACGATTTAAAAAGAAATTTACCATCATTTTTTTCCATTTTAATGCAATTTTTTCGCTATTATATAAGGGAAGTAACTCTCTAAAAATGTCTACGAAGAGTCAAGGATTTTTTAAAAAAATTACCATAATTTTTTTTCCATTTTTAATGCATTTTTTTGCTATTTTTTGGCTATAACTCTCTAAAAATGCTTATATAGTTATTTCCCTTACAAACCCAAGCAACGCTGGGCGATACTGCTAGTCAGATCTAAAAGGCTCTTAAACAAACTGAAAAATCCAACAGAAGAAGATTTGATTTGGATTTACTCAGACGAGAAAAACTTCAACCAAGATCAAAAAGTCAACAGAAGAAATGACCGATGGTTATATGCAGACCCTTCTGAAGTCCCAAGTGTTGTGCATACAGAGTTTCCTGTAACTGTCATGGTTTTAAGGGTTGTCAGCAATGAAGGACATGTGATGCCTCCTTACTTATTTCCACAAGGCCTTAGAGTTAACTCTGCTGCCTACATTGGGGTCCTGGAAACAATTGTTAAGCCCTGGATAGACAGTGTATGCAATGGAAGGCCATATGTGTTTCAGTAAGACTGTGCACTATCAGACATGGCTCTAGTAACACAGGAATGGATGGCTGAAAATTTTCCTGATCACATAACCCCTAACATTTGGCCTCCTAATTCTCCAGATCTCAATCCATTGGACTATTACATGTGGAGCGTTGTTGAGAGAGAGGTCAATGAACATATCCATAACACCAAAGATTCTTTGAAAACTGCCATAGTCAGAGTAAAGCAATGTTGGGGGACAAACACAGATACACAAACATATACACACACACACACATATATATGTATATATATATATATTATATATATATATATATATATAATATATATATATATATATATATATAACGGGAAGCTTTATGAAAATAGACAAAAGACGAAGGCAGGTAGGAAACAAACAAACAATTGTATTAGTATGGCGCTCAGGAAATATAAATAAAACAAGTCTTTAACGTTTCGAGCCTACGCTCTTCAACAGAAAGATACACAGAGAGAAAAAAAACACAGAAAGAAGGAGAGAAAAAAATGCGTGCAGTAACTAACGAATCAACATGGCGATATATATATATATATATATATATTACGAAACGATCGTACCAAATTACCGGGGTCATTCTTGTTGCTTATTTTGATTATAATCACCCCACGGATTTTTATGGATAACACCATACAGAATTCTGGTGCATCTAAATTAAGTACCATATTCATTTGTAACTAAATTTTTGCTGAACTTATTTATATATATACGTGGCACAGCTACGATTATCTCCGCCTATGCCCCACATGCGGGGCTACCAAATGATCAGAAGGACCACTTTTATGATACCCTTCTACAGGCTACCTCAAAGACTAGTGGCAAGGACCTCATCTTTGTGGGTGGAGACTTTAATGGGCATGTTCGGCGGGAATCGGGTATCTTCACTGGGGTACACGGTGGCCATGGTATTGGCACCAGAAATGATGAGGGAACTAGACTACTGGAATTCTGTGATGCATGTAACCTTTTAATCTGCAACACTAACTTCAGGAAGCCTGACTGCCACCTTATAACTTATCAGTCAGGAGACTCCGCTAGCCAAATAGACTTCATCCTCACCAGACAGCGGGATGCAGGGTCGCTCTTAAATACAAAGACCCTCCCGGGTGAAGAATGTATCCCTCAGCATAGGCTAATCATTAGTGACTTTAGGCTTGAGGCCAGAAGGACTCCAAGAAACAGACCATCCAGAAAAGAAGGATTTGGAAGCTAAAGAACCCTTCACATGGTCAGAGATTTAGGGACATCCTCATCAAGAAATTTGATGAGAGGGAGGAGGAGCTACGGACGTCGGACATAGAAGGTGGCTGGAAATTCCTACGGGACAATTTGCTGAGTGCCACAGACCAAGTCTGTGGATGGTGCAAAGTCCCTTCCAGACCTAGAGTTGCGTGGTGGTGGAATAGTGCAGTAGACAAAGCCATTAGTGCAAAGAAACAGGCCTGGAGAGCCTGGAGGGATGGGGGTAGCAGGGAACTGTACCAAGTAGCCAAAAGGGAGGCCGGGCGGCAGGTATACATAGCCAAAGATATAGCAGAAAAGAAGAAGTTTGCCAATGTCCAGCGACGTGAGGACCAAAGAACTGAGGTATTTCGGATTGCTAGACAGTGTGTGAGAGAAAATAGTGATGTTACAGGAGAGAAATGTGTCCGCATGGATGATGGGGCACTTGCTTTTAATGTTAGTGAAAAGAAAGAGGCTTGGAGAAGCCATTAGGAAAGACTGCTGAATGTGGAGAATGAATGGGAGGAGGAGAGCCTGCCAAATGTTGACCCAGTAGAGGGACCAGCTATCCAAATAGACAGCTCCCTTGTAGTTAAGGCAATTAAGTGTATGAAACCAGGTAAAGCCCCCGGCCCATCAGGTATCACTGCTGAAATGCTTAAAACAGCTGGTTATGTGGGCTATGGCCTAGTCACCCATATTGTAAACCAGGTAGTTCATAATGGAGTCATACCCAATGACTGGCGGAGCAGCACCATAGTCAACTGCTACAAGGGTAAGGGTGATGCTCTAGATAGAAATAACTACAGGGGTATTAAACTGTTGGATCAGGTGATGAAGGTCACAGAGAGGGTCATAACCCATCTCATTAGGGAGAGAATTTGCTTACATGAGATGCAGTTCGGTTTTGTGCCAGGTAGAAGCACCACTGATGCTATATTCCTGGTCCGACAACTGCAGGAGAAGTACCTAGCTAAAGATAAACCCCTCTACATAGCTTTTGTGGACTTGGAGAAAGCCTTTTGCAGGGTCCCCCGATCCCTTATCTGATGGTCGATGCAGAAACTGGAGATTGACGAATGGCTAATAAGGGCTGTACAGGCCCTATACAGAGAGGCTATCAGCAAGGTTAGGATTGGCAACGAATATAGTGAAGAATTCTGGGTAGAAGTAGGTGTACACCAAGGCTCAGCCCTCAGTCCCCTTTATTCATCATAGTCCTCCAGGCAATAACAGAGGAATTCAAAACAGGTTGCCCCTGGGAGCTCCTCTGTGCTGATGACCTGGCTCTCATAGCAGAATCACTACCAGAACTAGAAAAGAAATTTCGGGTGTGGAAACAAGGGTTAGAATCAAAGGGCCTTAGAGTAAATGTAGCGAAGACCAAAGTTATAGTAAGCAGAAAGGCGAACTCAGCACACACCCCATCGGGCAGGTGGCCTTGCTCGATCTGTAGGAAAGGTGTAGGTAGGAACTCCATAAGATGCACCCAGTGTAAGCTATGGACGCATAAGAGGTGCAGCAACATCAAAGGGAAATTAACTGATAAGATAGCTTTCATGTGCGGCAGATGCACAGGGACAATAGACACCACAAATACTCAGAAAACAGATTCCATCACACTCCAGGGGGAGAAACTAGAAGTAGTTGATAGTTTCCGCTACCTGGGTGACCAAGTTAGTAGTGGAGGTGGATGCTCAGAGAGTGTCACCACTAGAATACGAATAGCCTGAGCAAAGTTTAGAAAGTTCCTACCCCTACTGGCGACAAAGGGTCTCTCACTCAGAGTGAAAGGTAGATTGTATGATGCATGTGTGCGAACTGCCATGCTTCACGGTAGTGAAACATGGGCCGTGACTGCAGAGGACATGCGTAGACTTGAAAGAAATGAAGCTAGCATGATCCGCTGGATGTGTAATGTCAGTGTGCATGCACGACAGAGTGTAAGCACCCTGAGAGAAATGCTGGACATAAGAAGCATCAGATGTGGTGTGCAAGAGTGACACTTGCGATGGTATGGTCATGTGCTGCGGATGGATGAGGAGAGATGTGTGAAGAAGTGCCGCTCCCAAACAGTTGAAGGAATCAGGGGGAGAGGTAGACCCAGGAAGACATGGGATGACGTTGGGCCTCACTGAGGCAATGGCGAAGGACCGAGATCTCTGGAGATGTGCTGTGACTGCAAAGACCCGGGATGCTTCCGGCACCAGTTCTGCATAGCCCCTGCCCATTCAAAGTACCTTGGATCCCGGAACATCTCGCTGTGCTTGAGGAGACCTGTTGTGTCAAGTGCATGTACATGAACATCAAACCAAATATCAATGGAAATAGTAGTTGTGATACCTGTGCCGTGGCCACTGGCACATAAAAAGCACCATCCGAACGTGGCCGTTGCCAGCGCCACCTCTCGACTGGCTTCTGTGCCGGTGGCACATAAAAAGCACCATCGAACGTGGCCGTTGCCAGCGCCCCCGACTGGTCTCTTCTGTGCCGGTTGGCACATAAAAAGCACCATCCGAACGTGGCCGTTGCCAGCGCCACCTCGACTGGCTTCTGTGCGGTGGCACATAAAAAGCACAATCCGAACGTGGCCGTTGCCAGCGCCACCTCGACTGGCTTCTGTGCGGTGGCACAATAAAAAGCACCATCCGAACGTGGCCGTTGCCAGCGCCACTCGACTGGCTTCTGTGCAGGTGGCCATGGGCAAATAAAAAGCACCATCCGAACGTGGCCGTTGCCAGCGCCAACCTCGACTGGCTTCTGTGCGGCGGTGGCACATAAAAATAAAAGCACCATCCGAACGTGGCCGATGCCAGCGCCACCTTGGCTGGCTTCCATGCCGGTGGCACATAATAAAAAGCCCCATCCGAACGTGGCCGTTGCCAGCGCACCTCAACTGGCTTCTGTGCCGGTGGGCCTGGCACATAAAAAGCACCATCCGAACGTGGCCGTTGCCAGCGCCACCTCGACTGGCTTCTGTGCCGGTGGCACATAAAAAGCACCATCCGAACGTGGCCGTTGCCAGCGCCACCTCGACTGGCTTCTGTGCCGGTGGCACATAAAAAGCACCATCCGAACGTGGCCGTTGCCAGCGCCACCTCGACTGGCTTCTGTGCCGGTGGCACATAAAAAGCACCATCCGAACGTGGCCGTTGCCAGCGCCACCTCGACTGGCTTCTGTGCCGGTGGCACATTAAAAAGCACC
>NW_021825451.1:0-15422 GCF_006345805.1 Octopus sinensis | reverse complement strand
TATATATATATATATATATATATATATATATATATATATATATTTATATATATAACCCAGAATATCGCAAAACAGTTACTTCAAATGTACTAAGTAAAAATAAAAGATGTAATCTGTTTGATTTACACGATATTGAAACTTAAAATGGATATGTATATACATTCGCAGCAGTATATACGTATATATGTGTACGTGTAAATACATACGTGTGTGAATGTATATGTATGTATGTATGTATGTATGTATGTATGTATGTATGTATGTGTATGTATGTGTGTTTATATACGTGTATATATATATACATATGTATATAAGTATATATACATATATAGATGTATATATGTGTAAATACACATATATATTTACATATACAAGTATGTAGGTATGTATATATATATATGCATGTATATACATATATATATAAGTATATATGTATATGCATATACATATGTGTATGTATATATACACGTATATGTACACAAGTATATATGGATATATATATATGTGTATATATATATATATATGCATGTATATACATATAGTATAAGATATATGTATATGCATATACTATAATGTATGTATATATACACGTATAGTACACAAGTATATATGGATATATAGTATTATATATATATATATATATATATATATATGTATTTATATATATTCACGTATGTATGTGTGTGCGTTCGTGTTGTCTGTATACCTTTGAGAATGTTCCTGTGTCTGAACGTGTGTTTACATATAAAAGATCTCGCTTGATATTTTGGCCTCTTTCAAACATCCTTTTGTTATGTTGCCGTTACTTCAAAATTGGTGACATTTGGTTTGATTCAATAGAAACAGGAGAAAGAAAGAAAAAAAAAAGAAAAAGAAAGAGAGCGAGAGAGGAGGAGGAGGAGAAAGCCACCAGACTTTACAGCATTTCATCACTTATTTTTTTTTGTTCCCCACCACCTTCACACATTCTATAATGGGTTCAAACTCGACTCGAAGGTCATACAATTTGTCGTTCGTTCTTATGTGGTCAATGACGAGATAAGTAAATAGAAGTACTTGGAAAGACACACCTGAACAAGGATGTGTTGATGGAGATGGGTCGTTTGATGGCTTCTCTGCTCTCAATTGCGGATGTTCTCTTGTGTTCTTTGTGCTCTTTCAGTAAGAAAAATGGTTCTGCTTTAGTGTTTAAGGTTACATTCAATGCATCAATATTGGATTAAGTTGTTTGGAACTTACTGAAATATAGAAAAAAACTACAGCGGGAAAATAAAATATTTCAAAAATGAAAATCGAAAGTGTTACGCACCAAGTGAAGTGTGGATGGGTGGAGAGATAACGGGGAAGGAGGGGAGTTAGGGAACGAGGGGGGGAGAGTCAGGGGATGGATGGATGGATGGATGGATGGATGGATGATGGATGGATGGATGATGGATGAATGGATCGATCGATGGATCGATCGTTAAATCGTTGGACAAAACACCTTGTGAGATCTTGCTAAATTTATTTCAACCACTTGAAGTATTTCAAATTTACACAAGATTATTTTCAGAAAAATGTAGTTTCGGTATTTTTTTTTTGCGTGTTGATACTGAAAATCTCATTAATTTCAAGAAAAAATACAAAATATGATTTTTGTCATCAGAATGCAAAGTGTATCAGTGAAGAATTTTTTTTTTTTTTTTTTTTTTTTAATCTTACGAAAATTTGAAGTACTCCAATCGGTTGAAAGAAATTTAACAAGATCCGCCTTGTGTTCCCTGCTTGTGGCATTTTGTGTTTTTGGTTCAAATTTAGGCGGTGAATTGATAGAGTCGTTAGAGCGCCGAACAGAATGTGACGAGCTGGCAGAAACGTTAGCACGCCGGGCGAAATGCGTAGCTGTATTTCGTCTACTGTTACGTTCTGAGTTCAAATTCCGCTGAGGTCGACTTTGCCTTTCGTCCTATCGGGGTCGATAAATTAAGTACCAGTTACGCACTGGGGTCGATGTAATCGACTTAATCCCTTTGTTTCTCCTTATTTGTCCTCTCTGTGATTAGCCCCTTGTAGTATAAAGAAATAGGTATTTCGTCTGTCTTTACGTTCTGAGTTCAAATTCCACCGAGGTCGACTTTGCCTTTCATCCTTTCCGAGTCGATAAATTAAGTACCAGTTACGCACTGGGGTTCATGTAATCGACTTAACCTTTTGTCCTTGTTTGTACCATATATGTTTAGCCCCTTGTGAGCAATAAAGAAATAAGAATGCGATTCTCTACGTTCTACGTTCTAAGTTCAGCTCCCGCAGAAATCAAAATTTACCTTTCGTTTTTTCTCAGGGACAATAAAAGAAAAACGGAAATGGATAGGTAGAACTGTAAGAACGTCGATATTTATAATGGTTCTTTGTATTCTGAATTCGAATCCCACCATGAGCTACAAAGGTGACAGACTTAATCCGCTACCCGGTTTAACACCACCGCTTGGCACGTTGAGTGCCTTTAGCACACTGGTGCAAGCTTTCGTGCCAAGTCTCCAGTTTGAGGATATCCTCCTTCCTTTCTCCCTTTCACCATTCCCGAAGTCCCTGTAAGCAGTGATGTAAATGGGCATCAGGGTCTTGGGATACGCTAAGGTTCGAATGACAGACGATGGTAAGGTGGGATCAGATGCTACATGTCACCCTTCTCTGTGAGCTGGAAAGTGAGAGAACGCATTCGCCCTTGTATATCAGACACCTTAAACTACCTGTAAGAGTAATAGGCACAACACTTCCTTCTTAATTAACAGGTAAACAAAGTGAATTTTGTCATGATAGACTTAGCTGTTTATCCTTCTATAAATATCGAGAAGAAAATACCGATCAAGTGTTGAGATCGATGTAATCGACTGTTCCCACTGTTATCAAAAGTCAACAGGGACAAACATGTGTTGGTCAGACACTGATGGGTAGGTCTATCACCGAAACGTCAAGTGATTTATTTTCTTCACCTGCATTGGTGCGTGGTTAAATTTATAATCAGAATAAATGGAATGGAAATGTATATCAAATAATCATACAGGTATCCGAAATGAAATGTTATTATTATTGTTTTATCCAGAATCTTGTTTTACATCCAACATTTCATTTGAAAACAAATTAAATGAGAAACTAAAACAGAAGGGTTTTAGTCGGAGGAATCGACCCCAGTACTTTTTTTTTTTTTATTCAATACTTATTCTCTCGGTCTCTTTTGCTGAAGCGCTTGGTTACGGGGACATAAATAAACCAACACCGACCGTCAAGCTGAAGTGACAAAACACAAAGACGTATACACATCCACGCACGCAAACACACACACACACATATACACACACAAACATGCACACATACACACACGAACATACATATATATATATGCAACGGACTTGCACACATTTTCCGGTAACCAAACTCATTCTCAAAGCATTGATACTCGCAGTGGGACTGAAACCGAAACCACCTGGTTGCAAAGCGAGCTTCTTAACCACACAACCACACAGCCATGCCTGTTTTATAATGATATTGTTATTCTCTAGCTCCAGTACAACTCTGATCGAAGGCGTTCCATCCGTAATCACTCCGCCCTTTATCTTAAAAAATAGTGTGCCTTGGGCACTTTATTTAATATAACCTTCTTTCTTTTAAAATAGCAGGATATTGTTTGAATAAGATTTAGTTGCTAATTCTAACATGTCGAGCTACCACATAGAGGTTCCTTTATTGGCTCGTCCATATTTATGGACGAGCCAATGCTTTAAAATGTTGGGCATAATACTGTTTTATCAAATAGTAGCAAAACTAACTTTTAAAATATATTCGTTATAGAATATTTATCTTTTAACAATGCCTCTTGTATCCTCACAGTAATAATAACTTGACTCTTCAGATCACCTAGTCATTCCTTTCACCATCTTTCTGTCTGCGGTACTCCAGTTACGGTGACGATAGGAAGACTAGACAACTTCAGGAACAACGACTCATTTTCCATCTTAGGAACCTCTGCCCTAATGGCATGAATATCTGCCTCAATCACTTCTAATTCGAAGCCCCAGTACGACTGTACAGTCCACATTTCCCGGCACATCTTCAGTGCTTTTGCTTCTTCACCTCGATAGACGTGTATGTTTTTGCCTGTATGATAACTTGTGTACCTGCGTTGTTAATGTGTAAGTATAAATATTAGCATTTATGCTCGCCGCTACGACCATGTATGTATGTTCGTTTTTGTTCCCTTAGATAATATATGTCACATCGGCGATCAACACAATCGTTATTATCTTCCCTTTAATTGATCTCTCTATTATCATAGAATCCTTTTACCACTTCCATTTGACATCGACTTCTTCTAATTTCGGTCAGGTGCTTAACTCCTTCGATTTCTTCTGTTCTCTGTTGATGATGTGCAAGCGGCGCCGAAGGAAACCCGAACTTTTAAACTTTTCCACTCTTTCCGGAAATTGAATTTATTCTACATTCTATGCACTTCCCTGTTTAGTCCAATCAGTTTCTAAGGTTGCATGCAATTCTACAAAATACACACATGAAATTAAATGAAAGAATAATCGAGAAAATTTCATTATTGTTGTTGTTCATGATGTTGCTGCTGCTGTTTTCTTCTTCTTCTTTTTCTTCTTCTTCTTCTTCTTCTTCTTCTTCTTCTTCTTCTTCTTCTTCTTCTCTTCTTCTTCTTATTCTTCTTCTTCTTCTTCCAATCAGGACTCACGCCATTAGCCACAAAGAGTAATCTCTAATTAGAGCCTACTCTAAGCTACTAAGAGTGCGTGTGGCAACTTGAAGATCCACCTACCACACGCGATAGACTGGCGGTTGCACGGGCGCGAAGGCTACGTTGTTATCCTCATTCCGTAAACGGTGGCTTTTAATGAGTGGAGAGCTGAACCATCGGGGTACAGGTGATTCGCAATCTATACTAGGGTCTGAAAGTTTACCACCCCATAGTAGGTTACACCATGGTTCCTCTGCTTTGTGGCAGAAGTAGGAAGAAAGAGTGAGAGAAAGTTGTGGTGAAAGAGTACAGCGGGGTTCACCCCACCCCCCGCCGGAGCCTCGTGGAGCTTTGGTGTTTTTGCTCAATAAACACTCACAATGCCCTGTCTGGGAATCAAAACTGCGTTCTTACAACCGCGAGTCCACTGCCCTAACCACTGGGTCATTGCGCCTCCACTGCTGCTGCTGTTGTTGTTGTTGTTGTTGTAGCTTAGTCACTGGTCAACCTTGTGTGTGCAGGTTCATAAGTAAATCGTTCTAGCTGTGACCATCCCATCTTGTTCCCATAAGTAGGAAACTCATGACCACATTATCGAACATACCTCTTTTGTAAGTTATTGGAGCGTAATTTGAAGAATATTTAACATCTATCTTTAACAGATAGAACGGCCACGTAGAAGCTCCTTTATTGGCTTGTGCTGTTGTTCCTTATTTCTTTATTGCCCCACAAGGGGCTAAACATAGAGGGGACAAACAAGGATAGACAAAGGGATTAAGTCGATTATATCGACCCCAGTGCGTAACTGGTACTTATTTAATCGACCCCGAAAGGATGAAAGGCAAAGTTGACCTCGGCGGAATTTGGACTCAGAACGTAGCGGCATACGAAATACCGCTCAGTATTTCGCCCGGCGTGCTAACGTTTCTGCCAGCTGTTGTTAGCATTCTACTTTCGCAGATCGAGCCGAAATATGGTAAAAGCCTTTCCGAGCGTGACCGTTGTTTTGTTTGGGGATAATACAGGATTATTCAAAAGTTCCCTTAGCCCCCCTTACCACCTAAGTTAATTCAAGGTGTATTGGAATTTGTACGTCTAGCTTCTTCTCTATCTCTCTCTAACATACCCTCTTCCTACCTAGTCACTACAGTTTCAACCACCCACCAACTAGATTCCTAAGCCCTCTACCCCAGTCCGCTCGCTAACTGTCACGTCTCAGACATTGCAAGATAACAAGATAGGTTTACTGCTCTACCGGTCGGGTAGTCAGCCGTCCGGACCAACTCGGACGAATAATCAACATTACCGATATAGCTCCACTTTTAAGGCAATAAATATATCATAATCTTTTGGTGATGACATTTTCTTCATATATATATGTGTATGTGAGTGTGTGTGGGGGGGGGAAGATTTTCTTACTAGAAAGGTTATGGCCTGGTCAGCCTGTAATGACATGCATAAGATCTGGTCATCAAATCTAAGTAGAGACTTCAAACTTGAAATCTTCAAAGCCACAGTCGAACCAATTCTACTATATGGCTCAGAAACCTGGACGTTATCAAAGAAGCTTGAGAGGCGGTTGGATGGAACTTACTCTCGCCTCCTTATGAGAGCTCAAAATCTCTCGTGGAAGCGCCATCCAACCAAAATGCAAATATATGGGAAACTACCACCTGTGTCATCTCTTGTGAAAGGTAGGAGAGTCCAGTTTGCTGGACATTGTTGTAGAGCTGAAAAAGAGGTAATTTCTACTCTTCTCCTCTGGAAGCCATCTACTCTCAATACCAGAGGGCGCAGACTCTCCTACCCTGATTTAATCTCCAGGGATACAGGCATCCAGCAACAGGACCTCCGTAATGCCATGATGGACCGTGAAGTCTGGCGTAGCATGGTAAATTCCATTGTCTCGACCACGGTCGAACAATGATGATGATGATGATGTGTGTGTGAAAATCTGTATAAGAGATAAAAGTAGTGACTATAGTGAGAAATAATGTTCAATGTTAACTTCAACGTGGCCGTTCCGTACAAATAGGAAGCCCCCCTCCAGCTGCTTATCGAGGTAGTCTGCACTCGATATATATTGCAAGCAGGGGAGCGAAACCCTGCCATCTTCTAGCGACTTGACAGGACCAGCAGACCGTCCGGTTTCGGTCTATTTTTGCCCGGCGTGCTAACGTTTCTGTCAGCTCACCGCCTTGCGTGTGTGTGTTTGTATGTGTGTATGTGTGTGTGTAAGTACGTGTGTGTGTGTGAATGTGTGTTTGGGTGTGTGTATATGTCTTTGTGTATCTGTGTGTGTGTTTGTCCCCCACCGCCGCTTGACAACCGGTACTGTTGTGTTTACGTCTCCGTAACTAAGCAGTCGGGCAAATGCCACCGATAGAATAAGTACAAGGCTTTAAAAAATACTAGGGTCGTATATGTGTGTGTGTGTGTGTGTGTGTGTGTGTATGAATGTATGTATTGGGTTGTCCGGAAAGTTCGTGCCGATTTTTAAAGGAAAGAAAAAGGTCAATAAATATTTGCCATTACATTTTTAATCAACCAAATATGAACCATTTTGTTGCACAATGCGTCTCCATCTTTCCTTTAACTTGAAAATACCCTCTTTCCAGAACTGAGGTGGTTTCATGGCAAAGAGTTCATCAAGGTGTCTTTTTACGTCATCCAAGGAATTGAAATTATTACCATTAAGACTATTCTGCAGAGACCTGAATAAGTGGAAATCCGAAAAGGCAATATCTGGTGAATATGGAGGGTGGGGTAACACATCCCAGCCGAGCTGCAGCAATTTTTGTCTGGTTCCGAAAGCATCAAGTGCCGAAAATGAACTTTCTTATCTTTCATTTTAAAGGGTTACAGAATTAACACAGGTTATAGGAACATAAACCTTCTTTCACGAAAAGATAACTTAAACTGTGCTCTAAATGGAGGTGTAGACAAATCCTATTTTATGGACTCAACGATGTTCTAAAATAAGTCGAAAGGTAAGCTACTATAAATCGGCAGGAACTTTCCGGACAACCCGGGATGTTATTTGGTTTTATGTCTGGATTTCTTGTCCAAATGGGAAACGCCGGTTATAACTTAAATCCCAGACACCTTCAAAGAAATTTTAACAACATCGACAGACTAGTTATGCATGACTGAGTGTATATGTGCAAGTATTTCCAGCCAGTTCAGGTACAAGTTTCTATGTTTTCTTTTAAGCAACTATATATGTACAAATATAATTCTCCGTCTAGACAAGTACACACAAAACTTTGGTAAAGCTTTGCATATTTTGACAGTTCCGTTGATTGCTTGTATCTGTAAACATCTATCAGCCTGTCTGTCTGTCTGTATGTATGTATATATTGACAAAACGTTTCTCCGGAGAAACAATAAGATAAGCAAATATTTTCGTTATTATCAAAATTCATTTGTTCAGAACAATATGCTGTAATATAGTGCCTGGTAAATACAATCTACTTTTAGAATTTCAGACATGTCTGTAAGACAGGTGTATGTGGTATCTTGTGCCTATGTATGCATGTATATACAAATATATGTGTATGTATGCATATATATATATATATATGTGTGTATGTTATTTATATTATATTATATATATATGCATATACTTACATATGTCTGTATATATATATATATATACATGTACACATGCATATATACATATGCGTGTACATATAGGTGTGTATAGGGTTTCATATATTAAGCTAACATAAACAAGTGTAAGATGTACTCTTATGGCGTGAAGTGTTATTTTTTCAAGCTTTAATTAGATGTTCATATATATTTACAAATTAATTTAATTAAATATTCTGAATTAGTCACGTATAGAAATTAAGACGAAGTCTACGATATTCATACACACACACAACCATACACAGATACATATATATATATATTATATATATATATATAATATATATATGTAATGTATGTATATGGGTGTGTGCTTCGACTGATTGTATTATTATTTTTTTAGATGTCTAGATAAGTATATGTTTGTTTTTAAAGAAATTAGTTTAAGTGAAATAAGCATAATGAAAATATAAATGTAGGAATTAATTAACGAAGAAATTATATAAATAAATTATACACATAAAAAGTGAATTTGAAGACGTTTTTTTTTTCATCTGAATATGTTAATAGATTCGTTAATAATGGTGTTTATATGGAAATGTATTGATATTGATTATTAGCATGAGACTATATACATATATATACGTATGCATATATATATATATATATATATATATATATAGAGAGAGAGAGAGAGAGAGACATACATATATATACATATATATATATAATATATATACATATATATATATATGTTTATGCATATAAATATATATATATATACTCATATATAAATGTATATATATTCATATATATATGTTTGTGTGTGTGCATATATATATATATATATATATATATATATATATATAGGTTTTTATGTATGAGTGTATGTATGCATGTATGTATGTGTGTATATATGTGTAGGTGTATAGCTGCAAAATTATAAGAGTGCAGAAATACAGAGGTTGTATTCCTTATTTGGAAAACCCACGTTGACATATACACATAGTATATAAACACGCTTATATATTCACGTGCGCGCGTACATACTTCCCTTAGAGAGACATATTGGTAAGTACATATGTGTGTGTGTGTTCTATATCTGTTAGAGCGCATGACCTGGTGGTTAGGGTGTTGCACCCGCGATTCAGCGATCGTGAGTTCAATTCCTAGGTCGGGTGGTGCGTTGTGTTCTTGAGCCACACCCTTCATCTCGGGTTGCTCAGCGATCACTTCGACATCTGACGCGTGGCACACCGTGCACCTGTTCAGGCAACATCGATCTGATGGGGGGAGTGAGCTGATGGGTGGCACGGACATTTGATTACTATAAACAAATCATTTGTGCAGGCCGTTCGGCAAAAAGCTGAATGCTAATACGCCGTCTTCGGCGGGAGAGACTAACATATATATATATATATGTGTGTGTTTGTGTGTGTTTGTGTGTGTGTGTGTGTGTGTGTGTGTGTGTGTGTGTGTGAGAGTGTATTTATTTGTAGATCTATATATATATTTCTTTACTACCCACAAGGGGCTAAACACAGAGGGGACAAACAAGGCCAGACAAACGGATTAAGTCGATTATATCGACTCCAGTGCGTGACTGGTACTTAATTTATCGACCCCGAAAGGATGAAAGGCAAAGTCGACCTGTAGATCTATATATACCCACTCAGAAACTCGTCTTAACAAACACACATGATCAGACACTCCGTCGGATACGACAATGTGTGTTCTAGTTGCTACGATCGACGGAACAGCCTGCTCGTGAAATTAACATGCAAGTGGCTGAGTACTCCACAGACACGCGTACACTTTGAAATACAGGTGCTATTCATGTATGCCAGCTGAGTGACTGGAACAACGTGAACTGAATCATCCTGCTCAAAGACAGAACGTGTCATGGGGGCTGGAACTTGTGATCCTACGAGTAAATATGTGTATGTGTATGTGTGTTTGTTAAAGGCTCGTGACTTAATGGTTAGGGTCTTCTTTACAAATTCATATATGCATATGTATACATATGGAAAATTATATGTGAATATATGAACTTATAAGATTATATAATTATCAAAATACAATTCCCTAAAGCAAAATTTGAAATGTTGTGTAATACGTAAGTTCGTGAGTTCTTATAGGATGTTGCATATGGCGTCTTTTAATTGGGTGACAGTAAAGGCCGTCATTCCTGTAGAAGGTATTTCTCGAAATGTCTGCACTGTATGTAACCATTTATCTCTGATTTAAGAAATTACTAGATATGTGTATGTTCTGGAGGATGAGGCCTTTCGCGGCAGTTTACGGTTTCATAACGGTATTGCTTATAATGTTTACTAGTATATAGGTGGCGAGTGGCAGAGTCGTTACCGGACCGGAAAAATACTTAGCTGCATTTATTCCGAATTTACGCTTTGAGCTCAAATACCACCGGGGTTGACTTCGCCTTTCATCCTTTCTTGATCGTACCAGCTGAGTACTGGGGTTGATTTATCGACTTACTCCCTCTCCGAAAATGCAGACCTTGTGCCAAAATTTGAATCTAATATTTACCAGTATATGTTGAAATCTATGCTGTTTTCTTTTGTCAGATATAATTTTTACAACTTTCTTGAATTTCCTTAATCAATGTATTTCCGAGGAAGAATGGTTTGTAATAACGTTGTTTAAATTGTCTTCCGTGAAGCCATTATACCTCATTGTTCTATTTCAAAGTTTGGGTTGGTAGAAGTAACTTCAGCTTCGTATATTATAGCTTCTGCATCGCAGGGTATATTCAGTAGGTACACCATACTATACCACTTAACGTGATACCACACACAGTTCGAACAACACCACACTCCACTATATTACACCACGCCACATCACACTACTTTGCACCACTCCACTCTACGCAACATTTCACTATTCTCCACTATGTATCATGATAAGCAAATAAGGGTGCGTTTATGTAGTCTTCCGAGAGCTAGAAATAGCAGTAAATCTTCTTCAAGAAGTATTTGAACAACTTAATCTCTTGGTATTCAGATCACTCTGTCAAATATAATGCTTATTTCTTCACATTGTTTTAAATTAATCATGCATTATCTCGTAGCTTTGAAATTTCAGTGATGTGATTGTTTATTTTTTGAGTGACATTTTAGGGTAGGTGTAAGAGGCATGATCTGGCCAGTTTGAAGATAAAACAGGTAGATTATTTTGGTCGCATATGGCCAGTTTAAATGCTAGAGGGTTGAAGAAAAGTACTCATTGGGTGATGGGATTCTAGACACAATGAGTTTGTTAAGCAAAATTTGCGGGATTGCCACGGCAGGAGAACCATTTTGATCAAAGAAACGCTTCGACTAAGCTGACTTGATGTTAAAGAACATCAGCAATAACGTCACATGACGTAGAAGAGAATAAACAAAATTCAATCACTAAAAATTTCTCAAAAAGGTCACACTTAATGTATCTGGTGGGTCTTGTAGAAAACTGTTTCAACTCTACACAACGACAAAGACGACGACGGGGGTGACGATGGAGGGCAACGACATTAACGCCAACAACAGCAACAACAACAACGACAAAAATATCAGCTGCTGAAATGCAACGACAACAATGACGATGACGGCAACAATAACAACTGCACAACAACTGTTACAATAACAAAAACAAGAGCGATGGTGTAAAGAAGAAAAAAATCCAAGAGAAATAGGAAAAAACAAAAAAATTATCAATATTTTTCCTTTTTTTTTTGTTTTTCAAAAAGGACATTTGCGTCAGAAACAATTTTGCGAGATATTGTGGTGGTGACGGGTTGTGGGTTGGTTGGGGGGATATAGTGGTTGCGAACGATGTTGTCACATGTTTGACGTAGAGCGTATACGTATTCATACTCACATCCACGTACATTCATGGCACACATCTATATATATTTATACATACATACATATAGATAGATAGATAGATAGATAGATAGATAGATAGATAGATAGATAGATAGATAGATAGATAGATAGATAGATAGATAGATAGATGTGTGTGAGTGTGTATACGTACGTAAAAAGACATATACACATATATATATATATATATTATATATATATATATATATATAAAACAGACAGACAGAAAGAGGGCGCACACATATACACACAGATGTATATATAAAAACATGTATAAAGATATTTTAAAATATGCACATAGAAACAAATATATATATATATATATATATATATAGAGAGAGAGAGAGAGAGGAGAGAGAAGAGAGACATTTATACATATATATAAGTATATGTATGTATATATATGTATATATATGTGTGTATATATATGTATATATGTGTATATATATATATGTGTGTGTGTGTATATATATATGAGAAACAGGAATTGGTATTTCTGTTTGTTTTTGTTTGTTTTGCTTTTTTTCTGACCACTGTAAATAACATTAAAGAGAAATAATGGATTTTTAGAAATCATTTCTGGCATTCCAACAGGAAGTTGATGAAATTATTGAGTTCCTTCATCATCATCATCATCATCCTACATCATCACCATCATCATCATCATCATCATCATCATCATCACCATCATCATCGTTACCATCATTGTCATAATGTTGACGTCTTTATTATCATCTTGCTCATCGTCATCGTCATCATATTCTCCACTATTATCATCATCATCATCATCATCATCATCATCACCATCATCATCAACATCATCGTCTTCACCATAACCACCACAAGCATTATCATCACCTGCACCACGACGATCATCATCATCATCATGGTCGTCGCCGTAGTCATAATCATCATTACCATCGTCATCATCATCATAATTATCACCATCATCCTCATGGCTACTAACACCATATTCACCTCCATCATCATCATCATCATCATCATAATCATCATGAGAGTGACGAACAAAGTGTTTTGCAATATTTAGTTATATCGCTTTACGTTCTGGGCTTTAAAAAATACCCATCGAGAAAGAGAGTATATTTAAGGATGGATCCACCCAACACACATGCGCCTATGGCTTCTGTTAAGCTACATAAACAATAAGGTTGACAACAAACCGTTATTAGTTATTATTTATTGAAGCAGATACATTGCAAACAGCGAGAAAACGATTATCCCGGGGTGAAGATTGAGTCACAAGGTGGCGCGCTTAAATACTAAGTCCGCAGTGAATAAACAACGTTCAGCAAATATGCAATCACAGTTCGTCTTTTATAGTTTTGCCCTTAATCTTTCAAATTCAGAATTATAATTAGTACCACCTTGTGATAATATATCAGGAAAATGAAAAACAGTGGATATGAAAATGTCCTTCTAGCTTGGATTATGCAGTTCTATATTTAAGAGATGAGGAATTATGTACATTATTTACATTCGACGGATATTTGTCCTCATTCACGGGATATTTATCCTCATCCAAGATGAGGACAAATATCCGTCGAATGTAAATAATTTAAATAATGTAAGCATACATGCGTTTGATGTATTGCAGAAAAACTTGATACTAACCCTGCAAGCACATCTCAAAGAAAGAATAATTTTCTGTGTCTTCTAGAGACAAGACAAAATGTTTTGCTACAATATTTTCGATTGCAGACAAGCCAATATATATTTTTAAATATGTTATAAAGAAAGCTTAGATTAGAAAAAGTGTTCCGGTATGAATGATCTTTGCTTGAACGTTGGAAAAATACACTAAAAACGATAAGTATCAATCAGCTATCCTTGAATTCTCCCAATGCCAACAGAGGCCGCTGCAACTCACCACATAATTTATTCTCGCCAATGATAGATAGAAACCAGTTATATTTTTATTTCACCATTTTGAATAACAGTATTCATTCCCAGAGAGCATTGCGTGAAACTACCAAAGATTGTTGAGCGAATCATCGATATTCTCTATGTTATAAAGAAATTCTAAAACCTATACTGAGTACACTTTTTCACATACACGTAAATCTGGGTATACGTGTATGTTTGTAAGTATGTATACGCGTATGTGTGTATATATATATATATATAGATAGATAGATAGATAGATAGATAGATAGATATGAACAAATCTATAAATGCGTGTATACGTATATATATATATATCTAAACATATATATAATATAATATATATATATATATATATATATATATTAATATATATATATATATATATATATATATATAATTATACATATATATTTATATATGCAATCAAATATATATGTATATATATATATATATACATGCATATATATGAATATATACACATACATATATACATAACTGTATGAGTACTTATATATGCATACATATATATTCACAAGCACACACCTAGACAAATTTTATATACAAATTCATATATATAATTTACATATATACATATATTCACACACTCACATACAATTTATACACACCTCCCACACGCACATATACATATACATACACATATATATACATATATATATATACACATATATATATATACATATATATATATACATACACACATGCATGCACATGTACATATATATACATATGTACATCTATCTATATATATATATTTGTATGTGTATTCAATAAACAAACTCATACACATATACAAGAGTGCACAGGCGTGTTAGTAAGTATATTTTTCGATTGTTTGTTTGTTTTGGTTCAATATATACGCGTGTGCCTGTGTATACATACATGTACGTATGTATGTATATATGTATACATGTGTGTATGTATGTATGTATGAAAACAAATGAAGCAAAACAGCATTACTAAATTTGTTTACGGCTGTAGCTTTAGTATTTTGTTCATACCGTAAATAGTTATAAATTTGACTAAAATAGAAACAGCTTTGCTCTGTGTTAGACTACCTTGGGGGATTAACTGGGTTTTATTTCAGAATGGCTGCACGCACACGATCATGTATAAGTGTGTGCGTGCATGTGTGTGCGTGCATGTGTGTGCGTGCATGTGCGTGCGTGTGAGTGAGTTTGTGTGAGTGTGTGTGTGTGTGTGCCCACGTGTATATACGTGTGTGTGTGAGTGTTTATGTTCACTCGTTATCATACATATACATAAGCTTACGAGAAAATAAATATATATATATA
>NW_021825450.1:5000-15002 GCF_006345805.1 Octopus sinensis | reverse complement strand
TGTTTTTTAGAGCAAGGTTTATTGGTATGTTTATTTGTTAATGTGTTCGGACTTTCCATGTCATTCTATTTTGTTTATGCTTACACACACACACCACACACGAATACACACGCATACACACGTATATATATGTATATATATATTATATATATATATATATATATATATACATATATGTATGTATGTATATGTATGTGCATACATATGTATATATATATATTTGATTCAATACGGTATATAATAACGGCAATAATTCTTCTTTATCTATCTATAGCTATATCTAATATAATATATATATATATATGCATGAATATATTAATATACTATATATACATATATAATATATATGCATAAATAATTACTATGTAGATGTATGTATGTATGTATGTATGTATGTTACTATAGTTGTCGTTTGAGAAAATAAATAAGTCAACATTTTAATGTCCTAAAGTGAGGAACCAACTAATGTGCTTCTCCATTTTTTTATTTGCAATATATATATATATATATATATATATATATATATATACATGCATACATACATGTACACACACACATACGGGGTAAGTAGAATCAAATAGAATAGAATAGATAGACAGAATAGATAGATAGATAGATAGATAGATAGATAGATAGATAGATAGATAGATAGATAGATAGATAGATAGATAGATAGATAGATAGATAGATGTCTTTCCGTTATTTTTATCATTTTATAAATTTATAATTTTGTGTTTCTGTGTGTAGGTACATTTTTACATTTGTTTACATTTTGCTTTCATTCCCAGTCTTCTTGTCCGTTCATGCGCACATAGCGAATCGGCAGAGTCATTAGTGCGTATGAGCTCTTGCTGTATTTATTCTGGTTCTCTGTACTCTGAGTTCAAAACTCACTAAGGTCAGCTTTTCATCGTTCCGAGATCGATAGCATAAAATTTCCTCCCAGGGAGGTGGAATTACAGAACTGCCAGAGAGTCAATGATGTATTGCAATATTTGTTTCCACTCTTTGATTTCTGAGTCCTTGGATGTTAGACTAAACCTGTCGCTCGGTTGAGTACCGCCATCTTAGCTCTGTTATGCTCCAGCATGACCTCAGTACTACGACTGAAACCGTTTAAAGAATATGTGATATTACTTCGTTGTAAGCATTTGGGTTTGATTCCCATTCTGACCTATAACCTGGTACACAGGCTTTAAAAAGCAAAGGCGTTGATGTTCCTCTCTAACGAAGTGGTAAAAGTATGTCAATTTTGTTATAAAGGTTTTGCACAAATATACTTCGCAGTGTTTCTACCAATTTGTGTGTGTTGCATCTGTATTATGTATATGCCTCTGTGTGTGTGTGTGTGTGTGTGTGTGTGGTGTGTGTGTGTGTGTGTGTGTTGTGTGTGTGTGTGTGTGCATGAGTATGTTTCAGTAGATGTGTATGCATCAATTAAAGCTTTTCTGGGGGGTTCTTGTTTCTTAATATGCCTCTGCGCATGTGTGCATATATGTGTATGCAGATATATACGTATATATATATATATATATATATATATATATATTCCCAATCACATGGTTCCGGGTTCAGTCCCACTGCGTGGTACCTTGGGCAAGTGTCTTCTACTATAGCCTTGTGCCGATCAAAGCCTTGTGAGTGGATTTATATATATGTATGTGTGTGTTTGTTGTTTGTGTCTGTGTTTCCCCCACCAACACCAACACCATCGCTTGACAACCGATGCTGGTGTGTTTACGTCTCCGTAACTTAGCGGTTTCTGTAAAAGAAATGACCGATTTAATAAGTACTAGGCTTACAAAGCATAAGTCCTGGGGTCGATTTATGCGACTAAAGGTGGTGCTCCAGTATGGCCAGCAGTCAAATGACTGAAACAAGTAAAAGAATAAAAGAATAAAAGAATATATGTGCGTGTATATGTGTGTGTGTGTCTGTGTGAGTCAGTGTGTGGCCCATGCTGAGGTATCACCATGAAGAATTTTGGGTAGAACGAATCGACTCCAGTACATTTTTTTAAACCAGGTACTTATTCTGTCAGTCTCTTTTCCGAACGGGGACGTAAACGAAATATCATTGGTTGTAAAATTTGTTTTCGTCTTCTGATTTCTGCTAATTTTAACTACATATATGTGTTTGCATGTATGTGTGCGTGTGTGTGTGTGTTGTGTGTGTGTGTGTGTGTGTGTGTATGTGTGTGTGTGTGTACGTATGTATTAGCACACAAACTGTTATATTTTTGTTATTTTGCTTGTTTTTGTTTTCTGTCTATAATAAATTATCAAATAGTGTTATCGCACACAAAGGCATAATAGACGCGGTAGGATTTTGTCGGTAACCAGATCTTAGAAATATGACGAAATACTTGAATAGTCCATAATAGACAGAAATATAAAGAAATATACAAAACGTCACTACAAAAGCTTTTAATGGATTCATTAAATGTCCTAAATTACTCTACCACGATATAAAATGTGTTTGTGTGTTATATGAGTGTGTTTTCGCGTTTTTCTAAATTGATATACGTGAAACAGGATACATATGAAAGACTTGGTAATATAATATTGTTTTGATGTCCCTGGGTATATCTAGCGAATAAGAAGAGAAGCAAGGAGAATGAGAGAAGGAAGAAAACGGAAGATGAGGAGAAAGAGAGAAATATAAAGAAAGAGAGAGAGAGAGTAGATGTGAAGAACGTAACTAAGAGAGAAAGACATAAAAAAAATGGAACTTTAAATTTTAAGGTATTTAAGTTATTTAGAAGTTTACTATAATGATTGATTTGCTGTTAAGCTGAGAAAATTACAAATTTGGTATGTAAAGAGAGGAAGTAAAGAGTATGTATGTGTATGTATAGGGATGTATGTATGTGTATGTATAGGGATGTATGTATGTATATATGTGCGTATATATGTATGTGTATGTATGTATATATTTGCGTATATATGTATGTGTATGTATGTATATGTTTTTGCATATGTATGTGTATATATGTGTATATATGTGCATGTGTATGTATGAGTATATGTATGTGTGAGTGCATATGTGAGGGAAGTGGGCCAAGTTTGAGAAAAAGGGGTGAAGACGAGGAAATTAACCCCACGGGAGAGGAAGAAAGGGAAGAGAAAGGAGAGAAAGGGGTAAAGAGAAATTGTGATAATATGGAATTTAGCCAATGTCTTCAGTCGGTAGAGTGACTTAAAATTGGTTTCAAATTTTAGCATCAGGCTATCAATTTCGAGGGAGGAAGTAAGTCGATTACATCGACCTCAGTACTCAACTGGTATTTATTTCATCGACCCCGAAAAGATGAATGGTAAAGTGAACCTGGGCGGGAATTGAACTCAGAACGTAAAGACGGATGAAATGTTGTTCTGCATTTTGTCTGTCGAGCTACCAATTTTGCCAAATCGCAACCTTAGTATGACTTAATATTGGTTTCAAATTTTGGTACAAGGTCGAGAATTTGAGGGAAAGGGTAAGCCGATAACATCGACCCAGAACTCAACTGGTACTAAATTTATTGACACCGAAAGGATGAAAGACAAAGTCGATCTCAGCGGAATTTGAACTCAGAACATGATGGTCGAAATGCCGTTAAGTACTTTGCTCACCGTGCTAATGATTCTGCCAGCTCACAGCCTTAGACTGACTTACTAATCCTTTCTATAATAAGCACAAGGCATGAAATTTCGGGGAAGGGGCCCAGTCGATCAAATTGACCCCAGTACTCAACTGGTACTTAATTTATCGACCCCGAAAGGATGAAAGGCAAAGTAGACCTTGTCAGGATTTGAACTCAGAACGTAGCGACAGAAGAAATACCGCTAAGCATCTCGTCCGGCGTGCTAACGATTCTGCCAACTCGCCGCCTTTGACTTATTATTGACAAGCTGACGTAGGAGCTTTTACCTGGTCACTCTACGTGCTGAAAACAGCAACTAATCTCCCGAAATTATATTCTACCGTCTTAAAAACGGAAGGACATTTTGAGTAATGTAATCCTAGATTTACGGAGATGTACTCGCATAGCAAGTGATTTGATCTGAGATCGTGTGCTGGAATGAAAACAATTGCAGCGTGGAAGGTGTTTTTAAGCCATTTAAGAAACACACAAGAGCTGTTCGATTCACTTCAACATTTAAGTTTAATTTGTCAAAATATTTTCGTCGCTAAAATCCGCGACCTGTTCACTGACAAAAATCCGTGCTGCATTTCCTAGATTCACTGTCTGAAAAAGAAACGTGCCGGCTGATCTGGGGTGCGTTCGATCATAGGTTTTGTGAACCAGTACTGGCGTGGGACT
The DNA here is from genome assembly GCF_006345805.1 of Octopus sinensis. NCBI lineage: Eukaryota > Metazoa > Mollusca > Cephalopoda > Octopoda > Octopodidae > Octopus > Octopus sinensis. Next base: position 10,696 of record NW_021825450.1, on the reverse strand, counting down.
AAAGTGTTGCACATTAGATAGAGGGGTTCGGGAACCTGCCCGATCAAGGAAGTAAGATTGATAACACTGCTACTGCTGTTGGAGAGGAAACTAGTGTATTACATGTAACTTCACCATCCGTGGAGATGCGTGGCTTAGTGGTTCGGGCGCTGAACTCCTGATCATAGGATTGTGGTTTCGATTCCTGGACTGGGCGATACAGTGAGTTCTTGAGCAAAACACTTCATTTCATGTTGCTCCTATTCACTCAGCTGGCAAAGATGAGTAATCCTGCGACGGTCCAGCGTCCAGTCCAAATGGAGAAGGAATATATACGCCATGAAACTGGAAAACCGGCCCTTATGAGTCCATATGAGTCGAGAAAGTATCTTTACCTTTACCTAACTTCACCATCAGGAAGGCCTACATGTCCACCCAGAACTTACAAACACACATCCACATATATGCATGCATATATGCAGAAACACATACTTCAAAAGCAACCTACACACACACGCACATACACACACAAAATGAGCCAACATTAGCGCCACTATGTGGTCATTGCACATGCTAGAAATAACAGCAAAGCTCCATATAGCACTACACAATCTTAAAAACGAATACGTTGCATAATATGGTTTCCTATACTTAAAAATATTAAGAAATAAAACGGGGTGGTCGCGGTTGGAATCCTTGGTCATAGATTTGTTCAATCAAGGAAGATTTAAGGCTACGCAATACCAATAACAACACATTTCTAAAGACAATTTCTACTTGACATAGACACATTTCTTACATATGTACACACACATATTCCGCGCCAAGAGACACGCACATACACACACACTCACACACACACACACATGCACACATACACACGCCAAAAGACACATACATACACTCACAACAATAAAGTCTCTGTAAAATATACATAGAAATAATTATATGTTACTGGTATGCACACACAAACTAATACACACACACACACACACACATGCAAAACCACTTTAAACCAAACATGAAAACAAGCAACGTAGAGGCACACGTATTCATCTCAGAAACACAAACACCATACGAAACAAGCATATTTACGTAAAGTTCTGCTGAAATATATACCATAAATCCACGCCATACAAATATCTACACACAAGCATATACGGAGACCTTACAAAACATACATGAATGCCAATCTTTCTAGAAGACATACGCCTAGATAACATACGTAGAAAACATGTATGTATAAACATACACACAAACCACACACACACACCTCTTCTAAAAATCGTCATTTTTACAAAAATATAAAAATAATTGAAGCAAGATACACAGATAAATTGATATATGTGTATATTTACACATACATGTGTGTGTGAGTGTGTGTGTGTGTCTGCATATATATATATATATTATGTATGTATCGATATACGTATAAATATTTGCATGAATATACATATACATATATATAGTAAGAGAGACAGAGAGAGAAGAGGGGGCGAGAAACTGGGAGAGCAAGGGAGAAAGAAGAGATCCACTTCTCCAGGCACTGTTACAAGACAGTGTTTACAGATGCACAGGCCTTTTCTGTACATATATGTGTGTGTGTGTGTATGTGTATATGTATATAGAGATATACATATACTTATATATATATATATTTAAGTATGAAAATGTGCATATATTTATGTATGCATGTATAGATATGTACGTATGTATACATATATATATATATATATATATATATATATTTGTATGTATGCATGTATGTATGCATGTATGTATGTATGTATGTATGTATGTATGTATGTATGTATGTATGTATGTATGTATACAACCACATAACAGTCCCTATATACATAATCCAATGAAGCCAGTTTCCTAAAACATAAAGCAACAGTAAAAAAAAATCCTTTTATTCTCCTTTATCGATTTTTCTACACGTTTGTTTATTTTGTTTTGTTTTATTTTATTGTATTTTTATTAATATCCAATATTTTATTGTTCGTATTTATATATTTGCTTGCTTCATAATTTTTTTTCTCCTGTTACATTCATGAATTTCATCAGTATATTTTATTGTATTTCACACACACACCACACACACAACAGACAGATAGATAGATGTATATATGTATATATATATATATATATATATATATATATATATATATAATATATATATATAATAATATACACATGAATATATATAATATATATATATCTATTCACATAAAGAATCTTGCAAGCCAAATCCAAAAAACGAAACATATATATTTATATTTATATATATAGTATGAATACATATATATATGTGTGTGTGTGTGTATTTATATATATAGATATATATCTATATGTATCTATGTATTTATATATACGTATGTGTGTGTGTGTGTGGTGTGTGTGTGTGTGTGTGTGTGTTTGTGTCTGTGTGTGTGTGTATAATATATTCATATTTATTTTTGTATGTCTATATGGGAGAGAGAAACAATGAGAAAGAAAGGTGACACAAACATGCTTATGTAAAGAATAGTATACACACACACACACTAGTGCGCGCGCATACACTCTTGTACTGAATGGATACATAAAATTCTATTAGCTTTAAAATACGCTATATAGCTATGTATTCAACAGAATTGTAGAAGAATTCATTTCGCTTTTCCATATTCTATCGTTGTCTTCCATAGTCTTTTATCTCGCTACCTTTATATAGCATATATACATATATATATATATATATATATATATATATATATATATATATATATGTATGTATGTATGATGTATGTATAAAATAATATGTGACAATTATTCAATAGCCAAGATAAAACTGAGTTTCGGATGCCGAGGTGGAAATCCACAACACCATCTCTTCGGTTATCTGGCCATCTCTATTTACATAATATTGAGGTCTCTTTCTTTCTTTTGTTATCTTACCGTTTTTACCAATATATATACATATATATATATATATATATATATATATATATATAATATAATATATATATATATATATATATATATATATATAATATATATTATATATATATATGTATATACATGCATGTATCTTAGAAGACAATTGTCCAAAGTACAGTGAAATGATATTGAATAGAACGTTTCAAGCGCATAGCTATAGTTGCTTCAATATTTAAAATTCTGTTATTTATCCCGAATGAGAGGTGCCAGAAACAATTGGAGCCAACAGAGCGACCTTCAAACTTTCTTGAAGAAAATACGGTCGTGGCCAAAACTTTGGAACATGGGTCTGAAAATTAGAATTGTTATATTAAAAGCCTAAAGTTATATTTAATTTACAATATGTTTATTACTTGACCCAAAGTTTGGAACATAGAGCTGGAAAGTAGAATTTTTGTATTAAATGCCTAAATATATACGTTGTATACATTTGAATTGAATTATACTTGAGCATAACAATTTTTTTTTTTTTTAATATCTCAAACGTTTGGCCATTACTGTATTCTAAAAGTAACAGAAATATACTCCAGCCAGATATTGAAACCGGGTTGTAATTTGGATATGTGAGATTCGGAAGGAGTAAGATAGGGAAGAACCGCCTACTTTTCAGAGCTTTCAAAACGTGGCTGCAAAGTCGGATGGAAGAATTAATGACAAAACAATAGGAATTTATGAAAAGTAGGAAGATGGCTTTAAGGAAAAATAATTGAGATTTCCTGTAAAAGAAAAAAAAAATATCCGTTGAAACAATTGTAAGAAATTAGCAAGAAGACAGTGGTAACAAATGGCATTGTATTTAAAAACGGATGACGGATAGAGGGAGGAGAAAATCTTTATATTGTGATTAAAAATATAATTTATATAAACTTAGAAAAATGATAAAATAATTAGTCTGACAATGAAGACTTTTACTAAAGTCAGACAATAGAACAATGTAAAGAGAATTGTGGAATTGTGCAGTTTGGTAATGGTGGTGGTTGTAGTGGTAGTTGCAGCGGTGGTTGTGGTGGCCGTGGGTGTGGTAGTAGTGGATGATGGCGGAGGAGGTTTCGGCGGCAGTGATGGTAATGGTGATGGTAGTGGTGACGGCGGTGATGATGGGAGAGATTAGGATGATGCTTGTGGCGATGTTGTTGATGCTGCTGCTGATGGTGGTGGTGGTGGTGGTGGTGGTGGTGGTGGTGGTGATGATGGTGGTGGTGGTGGTGGTGGTGGCGGTCATAATCGTCATCGACGTCGTCATTCTTGGGTAATGTATGTAAATGAACTTGCATATTTCGAATTATAACGAACGAGAAGCAAGACTGCAATTTTATAAATTTGTCGCAAATTTGAAATTTTGAAGGAAAAAAAAAGAAAAGCTAAATAGATATTATTTTTATACATTAGCCCCATGGCATTGGCTATTTTTGTTGCTTAGCCCCAGAAGAACCTTGATCGAGAAGAATCATGCTAAAAACAAGCCAAGGACTTTGTATACATGATGGCTCAAATTCCCTGTATATTCTGAACTATATTGTAAGATATATAAATCTATTTTAAAGTTAGTAGATTATGATTTGGCTGCTATGTTTTGCAGGCCAGGATATTGAAGAGCTGTGGACCTTTAAAGCCTAGTCTAATGCAATATCTTGCTTTATATTTTGATGGCAACCAATTTTTCTAGCGTTACTGTAACTCTCAATGCCAAAGTTTGGGACAAGTCCTTCTAGGATCTTCCAGATGTATACTACTCATATCTTTCTCGCCTACGCTCCAGAGAATAGAGTCTCAATCTCTTGAGATTTTCCCAGTAGCTTATATCCTGCATAGAGGCTATCTTCTTCGTGTAGCTTCGTTTCATTGCTTCAAGTTCTGCAATTAATTTTACACTGGCTGGTGACCATAGTGGGGAGCAATAGTCAAAGCAGCTTAGGACAAATGTCCTCCAGAGGACCATCATGGTTTTCTGATCTCTCATTTTAAAAGTTCTAAAAATCCGTCCGGTCAGCCGCCTGAATTTCATTGCCAACTTAGCAACATGCACATGGAAGGATGCATCTTTACCCATGTAAATGCTCAGGTCTCGCAATGACTGTGTCTCTGGGATTGCAATCCCTAATGGTCCATTGTGTTTAATTGGTATTGCATTTAGTTTTGCATGCTGATAGCATAGGACTTGAAACTTTTCAGCATTAAACTGTATGCTATTCTTTTTAGCCCACATATTTCATCTAACTCATGTTGCAGGTGTATAGCATCTTCAGAGTTCTGTATAACCTGTGAGACTTCTATATTATCAGCATAACTTGTGATCGTGGCTCTGTGAGTGGCTGAGGACATATCTGAGAGGGCTATTATGAACAGTAATGGTCCCAAATCAGTGTCTTAAGGAACACGACTCATTATTTGTGTGTCATTGGAGTGGACCTATTGGCTACTACTGGTTGACTTCTATCTTCCAGAAAGTCGGTTATTCTGCCAATAACCCGACTTGTTATACCTGGTTTTATGAGCGCTTGTTGTCTTGTAATTACATTACATTCTACATTTAATTAATTTAATTGATTATATGTATATTCTTAAACAAATATATTGTCGACAGTGACATCGAAGTTTCGGTTGGTGTTACCATCATCGGCAGTACGACGATGTCTTAGTTGACCGAAACTCCGAAGTCACTATCAAAAACATACTTGTTTAAGAAAGTAAATTTGTACTCTACGAAAGTATAGAGTAACTTATCAGGTTAATGTAAA
>NW_021825449.1:10000-15526 GCF_006345805.1 Octopus sinensis | reverse complement strand
ACTAGATTTCACTTGATTTCAGTACACTAACAGAAAATGTCAGTGTTTAGTGATTTTGTTTTTTTTTTCTCAATGTAGTTTCCATATTCAGTTAAAATCATTGTTTTGTCTGTGTTGTTCTTTGTCTGCTGCTTTGTTCCTTCAGTGTTCGAATTGAAATACTTCCACGTTGGTAAGTGGCTTGACAAGCGTCGAAGAGAAATTATAATGTCCCGTCTAAACGCGTTAGAAATACGGTTTCTAGTCTCACTTTCCTTGCACAAATTCCTCTTTTACGTCGCTTAGGCCCTCAGGAGTGAAATTCACTTACGTCAAAAATTATCATATTTGGAGAAGGCAAGTGTCATAATGTAGAAGGTAATCGATGGAAAAAGTAATTAATATGAAAATGAGGCTCACTTCCAATTTTCGATCACAGCTATTTCAACCATATCCCCGATACTCTTCACAAAGGTATGAACATCTCAATTCCAGGTGCCTTATCATTCCAAAATGTTTTACACTTCACATTTGTTTTGGATTGCGTTCCAAGCTGCCTTCAGTGATACAGTGAAAGAATTATGTTAATCTGCTCTAGAAATCAGATATACATTGTAGAAAACATACTCTTTTACTCTTTTACTTGTTTCAGTCATTTGACTGCGGCCATGCTGGATCACCGCCTTTAATCGAGCAACTCGACCCCGGAACTTATTCTTTTGTAAGCCCAGTACTTATTCTATCGGTCTCTTTTGCCGAACCGCTAAGTAACGGGGACATAAACACACCAGCATCGGTTATCAAGCGATGTTGGGGGGACAAACACAGACACACAAACACACACACGCATATATATATATACATATATACGACGGGCTTCTTTCAGTTTCCGTCTACCAAATCCACTCACAAGGCTTTGGTCGGCCCGAGGCTATAGTAGAAGACACTTGCCCAAGGTGTCACGCAGTGGGACTGAACCCGGAACCATGAGGCTGGTAAACAAGCTACTTACCACACAGCCACTCCTGCGCCACATATATATAATTTGTATAATATTATTTCTCTGTCCGTCCATTGGTCTGTGAAAGTTGTAAAATTTGAAGTCATGAAAACATTCTTTATTGTGAATAAAAATAATTCACTGAAATTTATCATTTACCGCTTCTTTTATGTAATGAGGAAGTTTTGCCTTAGATTTCATTGAAATCTCAATTTGGCATTGTAGTCAAAATTATTATGAAAATAAAATTATCTGTGATATTTATCATCTGTCACAAATATTACTAACATACACACGCATATTCACAAATGCTTACAAGATCTTCTAGAAATAGTAATCATGTCTCCACCAATCATCTAGAGAAATCCATAATGATTGAAAACAAAGTCTTGGCTAATTGAAATTAATATGGATATTGAATAATTTAAATAACGAGTTTGCAGATTATGAAATAAAATATTTTTGAAATAAACATTTTTTGTTATTACGGAAATGTACTTGCATAGCGAGATGCAGCACGAAGTTTTGTCAGTGAACAGGTCGCGGTCTCAAAGCGACGAAAATATTTTGACAAATTAAATTTAAATGTTGAAGTGAATCTAACGGTTTTTGTGTGTTTCTTAAATGGCTTATAAACACCTTCCACGCTGCAATTTTTTGTTAAGCAATGTTAAAAGATTATTTACTAAGCTTTCGCTGGGAAAAACTACCTAAATTTCAATAATATACCCAATTAAAAAGCACTTTATAACATATATTTTTTTCTGAAAAAGAAAAGATACTTTTCAAACACTTTTATATTTAAACTGAACATTTTTTTATATTAAAACGTAGCAGTTTAAATGGACAAACAATTTAATTCTAAAATCTTATCATTTTCCCGTCAGTAACGAGCATTGAGCTGGTATATATTGTTTTAAGAATACGAAAATCATCTACCGCATTGCAGGTGATCCATCTGTCTTTTGACTGTATGTTAGGTAATATAACATATTTAGACCATTAATATTTTAGTTTGTTTTACTCTTTTACTCTTTTACTTGTTTCAGTCATTTGACTGCGGCCATGCTGGAGCACCACCTTTAGTCAATCGAGCAAATCTACCCAGGACTTATTCTTTGTAAGCCTAGTACTTATTCTATCGGTCTCTTTTGCCGAAGCGCTAAGTTACGGGGACGTAAACACATCAGCATCGGTTGTCAAGAGATGTTGGGGGGACAAACACAGACACACAAACATATACACACACGTACGTACATTTATATATATATATATATATATATAGATATATATTATATATCTATATATATAGTATAATATATATATATACATATATATATTCGATATATATATATTACAAATATATTATAACATATATATATATATATATACGACGGGTTCTTTCAGTTGTCCATCTACCAAATCCACTCACAAGGATTTGGCGGCCCGAGGCTATAGTAGAAGACACTTGCCCTAGGTACCACGCAGTGGGACTGAACCCGGAACTATGTGGTTGGTAAGCAAGCTACTTACCACACAACCACTCTTTTTTCTGTTTCTTCATCGCTTTCAATGACTTCATACCGAGCCAACGTGGAAACATCCATATAGTTTCGTAACTAACTAGAAATAGCACAAAGTGTTTCAAATCACATCCTATGGCCTTAGAAAATAAGAACACAGAAACATGTGGTCCTGTACATACAGCATACCTAAAACAAACAAACGCGAATCAAAAAAAATAAAAGAATGGTTACAGTTGGAGCACCTTTGATCATAATTCTGCTCAGTCGCTCTGACTTGCGGCTAATCAACAATTTTCCGTGCGGCTGGTCCCTATTCTTTGTTGTATGTTCTAATGTACATGTTTAATCATGAATGACTATTCATTTCAGATTTACGAATCAGCTAATTGCTGACTCACACAGGCAGATTCTTCTTGGATAAAGCCAGTTGAAGATAGTTAATCTGGAACCCTTGAAAGTTATGCATGCGTTTCAGAAAAAAAATGTTGCTTAAATTTGGTAGCTTTTCTGAATATTCAAATAATTGTGAGCCTTGAAAACCAAATCATTGAAATATAATGACGTCATACAAATGTGGAAAGAAAGAAGTTTGTGAAGTTGACACACGCATTCAGTTCCTCTGCACGTTCTTTCATGCAAAACTTCAAGACTCTATCATCTTTATACATGCATACATACGTACATACATACATACATACATACATACATACACATAAAACATGCATATGTGTGTGCGAATGTGTATGTATGTAGGTATGTATGTATATATGTATGTACGTATGTATGTATATACATATACAGAAATGCAAATGTATAGACACACAGACAAGCAGGCAGACAGACAGACCGAAAGACAGACTGATAGATAGATAGATAGATAGATAGATAGATAGATAGATAGATAGATAGATAGATAGATAGATAGATAGATAGATAGAAGGTTATAGCGTTCATGACGACATTCTAAAGATAAAGGAAGAAGTCCAGATCTATGATCGCATTTCTCTACTTTGAGTAAGATTTCGTATATTTTGTTGCCCGTAGATTACTCCTGGACATTACCATAGAGTTTCCGTTAATCATCTTCACGTACACATCTGATACATAAAAAAAAACAAAAATAATGAAACTCTCTACGTTCAATTTTCACACGCCTATAAATTAGCAATCTTACACTTAACTAAGCTTTTAATAGTGTGATGAATAACATAAATAAATATTCTTCCTGAGCCGAGTAAGCAGCTTAATTTTATGTCAATTTCTGCAGCCATTACATTTCATTCATGTTCTAAATTCTTTCTGGAATGCCATGAGAGCCTCAACTTCACAACTTGTAATCCCCTGTCACTATAGAGCAGGTATGATCAAGCTTTGTTGAGAAGCGGGCCACATGAGATATGGCTTATCATGAAGCAGGCCGTACTACTAAAAAGACTAGATTTTTTCTTTTTAAGCGCGCCATTCGGTAAGTTTCGCGAGCTGCTGTTTGGGATCTTTTCGGTTTGAACAGCAGTTCTTTCTAGCGGTGTCATATGAAATTGTCACCCATAATTATGACCCTAGTATCGATCTATTGCATTTCAATCTGTTTTAGGGTTAGGGTTAGGGATGGGGAGAAGGGTATCTTTTCTTTTCAGAAATGTAAATAAACCCAATTTGTTTCTTAAACGAGGGACATATTCATACGGCACAATGTATTCACCTCAATAGACGTCATTGATTGGTTGAAATTGCAGAAATTGAAGAAAAAAAAACAACAAATATCTTACAAGCTATAGAATTTTCTCAATAAAGCCAAGAGAAAAAGATGTTTTATAAACACATTCTACCAGTATACGAAGTTTAAAAGTGTTTAGTTACGTGGAAATTATTTTTAAAAAACTGCCGTTCAAACCGAAAAGATCCGCTGTTTGCTTGTGACTATTATAAAAGCACATGTAAAAATTAAAACTGGTACACGCTCTAACTACTACATATCAAGATAAAATTCGAACTCATTTCATCTATGACTCCAAGCTACTGTTCAGTACATATGTTGTTTATTACATTTGCCACAACACGAGTAGCGGGAATTCACAGTAATTCCAACAGTAGCATTCATATTGTGAAATTCTATCCGGTAATGGCTTTTCCTGTATTTATTTATTTACTTATATTTATTTCCATTCATCGTGTTAACGTGTGTCTGTTATCCATCCACTCTGCATTTCCCCCACTCCCGTCTGCCACCGTTTTAATCCCGCTTTAATACAAATAGAGTGGTATTCATAGCCCGAGATAAGAAAAAAAAAATTGCTCTTATTCGCTCGAAAGAACACGCAAATTTCAATCAGTTCTCTAAGAATTGAGTTTGATCGAGTTTTATTGCCAATTTTCTGACAATTTAGCAGAGCTGGACGGAAGCGTGGAGAAATTGAAATACTGTGATCAAAGGGGCGATTACTCTGTATTTCCGAACCGGAACACATTTATGTCACGACGTTTCTCTAACAAATGTTCGGATAAATTCCCGTATTATTCGATAAACATTCTTCATTGTCCCTCCATCTTTTTATCAGCAGCCATTTCCAGTAGGAAGAAAGCAAAATTTGGTGTAAAATACTTTACATCTTTTCATTCCTTTCTTTTCTTTGTCTTTTATTTATTTGTTTTTTGTTGTTTTTTTTCTTTCTTTCTCTCTTTCTTTATAACTGATTCGTCTTTTATTTTTCGGCAACTACCATTTCTTCTCTCTATTTGCGGTTTTCATTAATTTAACCAATCGTAAATAATTCAACAAAGATTAAAGAAAGAAAAGAAAAAAAAACGAATACGTTCTTTGTTGTTGTTGTTGTTCTTGTTGTTGTTGTTGTTATTGCTGCTGTTTTATGTTTTGTTGTTGTTGTTGTTGTTGTTTTTCATTTCATTTCATATCTTTCCTCTACAATAAAAAATAAAATTTCTTGTTATTTTCAAGCCACGCAGTGAATCATTTATAAAACCTTTTAAAAATCTGCTGCAAAAAAAAATCTAACACAACAG
>NW_021825449.1:0-5000 GCF_006345805.1 Octopus sinensis | reverse complement strand
GGCCTTTTTATGTCTTTTTCTTTTGCTTTCTTGCTTTCGGAGCGGCCACAATGAAACTGCGTTTTAAAATTCAGGATTTGATAAAGAGCAACCGATATATAAAAAAATATAATTTCAAATACTTTCTCAAGTCTTACAGAGAACAATTATTTCTCTCTAAGATCTGCTGTCCTTTGGATTGCTTCCGTCCATCTTTATTCAAAGTTTTCTACCACAAAACCAATTTTACATCAGATAAACACCCACACACACATGTGTGTGTGGGTGTTTATCTGATGTAAAATTGGTGTGTGTGTGTGTGTCTTGTTTTTGCGTCTCCCCCCTCCACTGCCGCTTGTTTTTTCCTAGTATTTTTCCTTATATATATTTTTGCAATGTTTATATGCTACAGCCTATACAACTAATACAACAGTATATTTACTCTTCATTCACAGACGTAAACTCGGAGTATACAACATTACGTTAAACCTTAATGTAAATGCTTTTCGTAGAGCATACACAGCAGACTTGTTTCTTTATTGCCCACAAGGGGCTAAACATAGTGGGGGACAAACAAGGACAGACAAAGGAATTAAGTCGATTACATCGACCCCAGTACGTAACTGGTACTTAATTTATCGAAAGGATGAAAGGCAACGTCGACCTCGGCGGAATTTGATCTCAGAACGTAACGGCAGACGAAATACCGTTTAGCACTTCGTCCAGCGTGCTAACGTTTCTGCCAGTTCGCCGCCTCACGCAGCACACTGCAATGTGCTGATATATATGTTTGTGCCGGGGTCGACAAATTAAGTACGAGTTGCATACTGGGGTCGATCTAATCGACTGGCCCCTTCCCCAAAAATTTCGGGCCTTGTGCCTAGAGTAGAAATGGATATGTTTGTGTGTGTGAGTGTGTGTATGTATGTGTGTGTGTGTGTGTGTGTGAGTGCGTGTGTAAGTGTGTAAGTGTATGTGTATCTTTGTAGTGCAACAAATCTCATATGACATTTCTTGTTTTATATTACAGACTTATCAGCGATCTTGATCTCTACGTGCTTCGCTTTACAAATTTTGGCAAAGAATTTCCAAAGTCACAGAATATGAGTCCAGACTCCTTCATCCAGCTAGCTTTGCAATTGACCTATTATAAGTAAGTACCTTGTGAACTTTTTGTAAATATGTATATACTATATTTTCTTTGCTTCTCTCTGTCAATCTCTCCCTCCTTCTCTCTTTCTCTCTTTATCTATCAATATCTCTGTGACTCTCACTCGTGTACTCTCTTTCTCTCTCTCTGTCTGTCTCTGTCTCTGTCTGTCTCTCTCTCTCTCTCTCTCTCTCTCTCTCTCTTCCATTCGTCATTCTCATTCATTTTCTCCCGCTTTCGATACATGTATGTATGTGCACGTTTCTATCTATGTGTACGTGTGTGTGTGTGTGTGTGTGTGTGTGTGTGTGTGTGTGCATGTGTATGTGTGTATGTGTGTGTTTGCGTGTGTGTATTTTCTGTAAGGTTATATGTTTTCCTTATGGCAGCGTCACACAAAACGTCTTTGAAAATTCAGTGCTGACCAAAGATGGAGAGGTTGTAATCTGTTAAAATCTGATGTTTTGACATTTAAAGTAACCTTTTGTCTTTGAATTTGATAGTCGTCGAAACCAATTATGTCTACACTGAACCAATGAGAAAGTCTCTACATTGCCGTGTAGGTTATTGCCTGTGTAATAGTGATCTGTGTGATAGAGCTAGTTGTCCTGGGCAAGACATTACACTGCATCTGATGGGAGCTCAAGAGTTTTTATGAGAATGGCGTTATCCTTCAGTCACTACTATTTTCATTTCTGCCCTGGCCCTGGTGGCAGTATCTCCAATTATGGAGTGAGATAGCTAAAATAGTCTAATGGCTAAAGCTTACAAGATTTTGGAGAAGGACTAGCTCCCACACATATATTACACCGACCCACCATTGTGTGTCGATGTTACACGAACCAGTCATCCAGCCTAAGTCTTAAATAGAACCTGGCCTTCAAGAGTAAGCTCAACAGAGCAGGAGACAGGCAGAGTAGGTTCTAAATCAGGAGTTCTCAACCGTTTCTATCTATAGACCTTTTTGGTTACTATTATATTCTGGTGGGCATCCATAACCATTCAGTGTTTAAAACTTAGTTTTATAGAAACTTCTTTCAAAATTCTTATTTTGTTTTTCACACATTAACTTGTGTAGGTTGAACTATATAAAATGTTAGAGAAAAAATTACCTTTATTTCTTTCATTTTTTTTCCTTTTTTATAAAACATACCATTACATACACCTAAAGCAAAATTTTTTTAGGGGCCCTCAAAATACTATTGTAGATTCCCTGATTTCCTTTTTTTTTGCGTGGATCCCAAAAAACTTATATGGACCCTCAGGAGCCATATTGACCCCGGTTGAGAATCACTGTTCAAAGTAAACCGGTTGAAGGCAACGGGAAATCGCTGTTGTACCGTTTCCAAGAAAGAATCATAAATCTTTTGATTTTGGCCTGAAGATCCATAATCGTTAATGTGTATAGGCATAGCACAAAAGAGAGAGAAACAACAGAGTTTACCATAGATGATCATAGCTTTTCACAAAAAAGTTTGTCTTTCATCCTTTCGGAGTCAATAAAATAAGTACCAGGTGAACCCTGGGTCGATGTAATCGATTTAGCCTCTCCCGCGAAACTGTTGGCCTTTAAAACCAATATTTGTGACTATTATGTTTATACTGTATTCAATATAACTTGAAAAAGTATACGATATGAAACGCATCTAGAAATGAAATAACAACAAAGGATATAGTTCTGCGTGGTTTATATCTATATAAACCATCCATTTCATCGAAACCAGCTTAAACAAGCATATCGTCTCATTCGTTGGCTGATATATATATCCATGTCTAAAATCTATAGCTAACTTTGAACAGTTAATTCCCAACAATTCCCTTGGCAATCCGATAGCAGCTGAATGTGATTTCTGCTTTATTTGGAAAGCGAATCGAATAACGAAACATTGCTGATTTCTACTTGTTATTGTAGTTATCAAAATAACTGTATTAACACTTAACAATAACAACATGAACTTCATTTTGTCTTCTTCTTCTTTTTCTTTTTCTTTTTCTTCTTCTTCTTCTTCTTCTTCTTCTTCTTCTTCTTCTTCTTCTTCTTCTTCTTCTTCTTCTTCTTCTTCTTCTTCTTCTTCTTCTTCTTACCTTATCATTTCCACATTCTCTTTTCTTTTCTCTTCTTTTACACTCTACTACCTGACTATCTGTCTGTCTGTCTGCGTGCCTCTCTCTCTCTCTCTCTCTCTCTCTCTCTCTCTCTCTCTCTCTTCTTCTTCTTCTTATTCTCCTCCTCTTCCTCCTTCTTCTTCTTTGTCGTCTTCCTCTTCTCGTCCATATTTCTTCTTTTCCTCATTTTCCTTTTTTTCCTTTTTCTCCTTGTTCTCGCTCTTATATCTTCTTCTTCTTCTTCTTCGCCACTGCTGCTGCTGCTGCTGTGCTACTGCTGCTTCTGTTTCCATTTCTCCTTTTTCTTCTGCTTCTTCTCTGTTTTATTATTGTTGTTGTTGTTGTTGTTGTTGTTGTTGTTATCACTCATCTTCGTCTTCGTCTTCTTTTTCACTTTCCTTCTCCATCTCTTTCCGTATTTGCTTTGTTTTGTTTTCTCTGCTTAATTTTGTTTGCTTTGTGGACAATCCCTCCTCGCTCGATATAGGAAGTGACAACGAAAGCAAGACAAATACAAAATGGCGTCTTCTCAAGTACAAACGTGGCAGAAGTCAAGTTCTTCACAGTCGTTCAGCTAAGCATTAACGAACATGCAAACAGCTTAGTTCCAGTTCTAAGCTCTCGGTAGCAAAAAAGAAAAAAAGACGAAAAATAAATATAATAAAACGAAAACAAATAATAAAACGGGGAAAGAGGGGAAAGATATTTGGGAAGAAAAGACAGTGAAGCAAAGAAACAGAAAAATAATTTCGAAGAAAAAATGTTTATATGTGTATGTATATGTGTGTGAATATTTATCTATACTCAAAGAAGTATGTATGTATATTTGCATATAAGTATGTATGTATGTATGTATGTATGTATGTATGTATGTATGTATGTATGTATATTTGCATATAAGTATGTATGTATGTATGTACGTATGTACGTATGTATGTATGTATGTATGTATGTATGTATGTATGTATTTATGTATGTGTATGTGTATGTGCACGTATATGTGTATTTATTTATTTATTTATGCAAGTGTGCGGGGAGAAGAAAAGAAAAAAGGCCTAAAAGAAAGAAATGAAAAAATAATGAAAGAAAAAAAGCCGAGAGAGAGAGAAAGAGAAAGACATACAAAAAATATGATGAAAACCAAAGTAAAAAAAAAAAAAATTCATATGTCGAATATGACAAGAAAGACTTACATTTAATATTTTACTTTTGTTCAGCAACGGAAAACAAAATCTTATCAAATGGGGAAAAGAAAGAAAATTTCTGTTTATTTTATTTTTATTTTATTTTATCTATTCGTTTAGTATTTTTATCATTGCCGAGAGAGTGTGAGGTAAAGAAATGGGAGGAAAGACAAACCGATAGAAGAGAGAAAAGCAAAAAGCAAATAGAACGATTTTTTTTCTTTAAATGTCAAAGCACAATCAGTTCTATCGAATGAGATTGAAACTCAAAAATACCATAGAAGAATATTTTTTCCAGCGCCTTATTTTGCTACATGCTCATATATTATATATATATATATATATATATATCTTATATAATATATAATATATATATATATATATAGATATATATATGCGCAGGAGTTGCGGTGTGTGGTAAGTAGCTTGCTTACCAACCACATGGTTCCAAGTTCATTCCCATGCGTGGCACCTTGGGCAAGTGGTCTTCTACAAAAGCCTCGGGCGAGCCAAAGCCTTGTGGGTGGATTTCGTAGACGGAAACTGAAAGAAGCCCGTCGTATATATGTATATATATATAT
>NW_021825448.1:0-15614 GCF_006345805.1 Octopus sinensis | reverse complement strand
TTCAGTCCCACTGTGTGGCACCTTGCACAAGTGACTTCTACTATAGCCTGGGGCCAACCAAAGCCTTGTGAGTAGATTGGTAGATGGAAACTGAAAGAAGCCCATTCTCTATATATATGTATGTGTGTGTATATGTCCCCCATAGCTTAGCAGTTTAGCAAAAGAGACTGATAGAATAAGTACTAGGCTTACAAAGAAAAAATCCTGGGGTCGATTTGCTCAATTAAAGGCAGTGCTCCAGCATAGCCATAGTCTTGTTAGAAATAATAAAGAAATTTTCCTGAAATAACATACAACCTTCTCATAAATACTCACACATTTATATAGATATGCTTATTTTTATATACTATGTATATATATATGTGTGTATATATATACACATACACACACACTCACATGTTTATATATACACATGTATGTATATATATACATGTTTGTGTATGATAGTAACATAACTATGGTGTTACTGTTGTGAAACCGGCATTTCTTATGCTTGAAGAATTTTGGTATTGGTCTGGAATCCAACAGCCCAGAGCTCAGGTTGGGTTTCTCTGCAAATAATCTACCAGGAACTAACTTATATGTATGTGTGCACATATGTATATGTATTCTCTTATTCCTTTACTTGTTTCAGTAATTTGAATGTGGTCATGCTGGAGCACCACCTTTAGTAGAAGAAATCGATCCGAGGACTTACTCTTTGTAAGCCTAGTAGTTTTTCTATTGGTCTTTTTTGCTGAACTGCTAAGTTATAGGGGTGTAAACACAGCAACACTGGTTCTCAAACGATGGTGAGGGTGGACAGTCACAGATGCACAATCATATATATATATATATATATATATATATATATATATATAATGAATGTGTATTTTTCCTTGTTAACAATTAACACGGAAAAAATACATAAACAGGTACCAGGAAGTAAAAGAATTTGAACAAAACCCGCATTTAACTCTATATCTATCTACCTATTTATCTATCTATCTATCTATCTATCTATCTATATATATATATATATACATACATATATACATACATATATATACACACACACATGCACTAGTACAGATTAAACACCTTCATAATTGCACACATATATTTATCAACACACACACACACACACATATATATGTATATATATATATATATATATATATATATATATATATATATATACATATATACACAAACACACACTCATATATTCAGGATGGACTTCTTTCTGTTTCTGTCTACCAAAGCCACTCACAAAGCTTTGGTTATAGTAGATGACACTTGCTTAAGGTGCCACCCAGTGGGACTGAACCTGGAACCATGTAGTTGGGAAGCAAGCCTCTTATCACAAAGACACTCCTGTTGTTATTTGGATTTGATTTTCACTTCCTCCCTCTTAAGATC
The DNA here is from genome assembly GCF_006345805.1 of Octopus sinensis. Lineage (NCBI taxonomy): Eukaryota > Metazoa > Mollusca > Cephalopoda > Octopoda > Octopodidae > Octopus > Octopus sinensis. Next base: position 14,213 of record NW_021825448.1, on the reverse strand, counting down.
TCAAAATCCATTTTGAAATAATTCCAGTTGTTTCCAACTGATAAAGCATTCATTTACATTTACTCAACAACTCAAGGGTTTTGTTTACACATTGGTCCCCAAAATGCAAGTATTCACATCCCCACCACCACCGCCACCACAAAAAACCCCCACTCTCATCACCATCATCATCTTATTCATTAGTTTCAGCTGTCATTTATTAAAAATATAATGCTTTGTGTATTGTTTTTGTTTTCCTGTACACCACCTCATTCTTTCCTCTCTCTCTCTCTCGCTCTCTCTTTCTCTCTCTTACTCTCTCTCTTTCTCACTTTCACTCTCTCTCCCTCTCTCTCTCTTCAAATAATCACTCTGAAATCATTTGATCCTTGTTGTTCTTTTGATTTCGTTTCCCCTCCCTCCCTCTCAACATCTAACAATCTGCTTTTGTGTCACAATGGCTAAGCTGCCTTTAGACAAAAATAAATATAATTGAAACCTCTTTGCAAACTGATAACACATTCATTTACAGATTCGGGGTCATCTCAAGGGTTTTGCTTTTAAAACCCTTAGAAACTGGTTTTTCTAATGAATATGCATTGTTCAGTATAAATTTCACTTTCTTTAGTCTGGATGCAAATACTTACACCAACACCACCACCCACCACCACCAACAACAACAACAACAGCATTATCACCTTCATCATCATCAACATCATCATCACAATCATTGTGTTATTTTGAATTTATTAAAAATAAATTTATTTATTCTATTTTTATTTCCGTTTAGTTAAAATATGTACCGGATTTAAAAAGAAATACCAGTGATAATACAATCAGTTAAATGCATCAAGGCAATGCTCCAGCATGGCCGTGGTTCTATTACTAAAGGAGTAAAACACATCAGCCACACATTACATACACAACTTGAAATCTCTACTTCACCACGACCACCACCATTTAGTCTGTTAACCTATCTCTATAAATGACACACCCTCTCTTCAATTATTATTCATGTCTTTCTCATCCACAAATCTACACTTAAAAAAACCCATCACTATTCTATTCCTCAACCAAGCTGATAATTCCACAGAAATCTCCAAGAATATTTCTAAATTTACCAAATTATAACATAGATTATTCCTTCAAATACAATATTTAAATGTAATTTATAAAAATATATCAAAACTATAATCTTTTTAAATTTAATAGGATGTTTAACTTTTATAATGTCAGAATACAATTTATAAAGTTGAAATATTAAAATTATTTTTATAAAGATTACATTTGAAATGTAACAAATATATTTGTTTAAAATAAATTAAAATTATGGCTTCTGTTGTTGATGTTTAACTGAAAGTCAATTCTTATCTAATCACCCTATGGTCAGACTTTCTAGCCATGACCCCACCCATAAGTTGTTATTATCTAAAATTGTTTTTAGGGCTATTTTGGGGGGACTTTGTTGTTGGTTTGTAATAGAGTTTATAATAAATGCAGACAATATGAAATAATTCTCAGAAGCCATCCATCTGATAAATAATATTGAAGATGGTGAGAAAACATATTTAATGCATTGCACATTAAAATGTTGATGTAGGATAAAGATGTGCTGAGAGAGAAAATATATGTTGTCACCAAATTGTTTAATATTTAAACAATTCTTCTTGTTTGCTTCAAGATATAAAATAGAAATGAAATCACCAGAACAATTCCATTTATATACAAAGTTTAATATTAAAATCAAAAAATCAATTTCAAAAAATTTCATTGATTGAAAAAAGAAAAAGATCAATTAGTAGAGTCGTTAGAACATAGGGACTTAATACCTAGTGGTATTTATTCTCTATGTCTACTGAGTTCAAATCCTGCCGAGATTAATTTTTATTTTTATTATGCTAATGTCAATAATTAAAATGCCAATCTGAGGTGGTGGTCTGATGGAATTATATATTTGACAATATTCCTTGTAGTATTTAACCCCTTCGCTACTGTATTTATTTTGAGATGATCTGTGTTTCTTTTAATTACTTTGGATATAACAAAGAATTTAGTAAAATAAATTTGTTATTATTAATTTAGAGTTAGGAACATAAATTGTGACTAAGTTTTGGTGGAAGATTTTAATTTAAAACTTATGAAAATAAGACATTTATACTCAGAGCCAGTTTCAGCTGGGTTGTTAATGAAAGGGTTTATGTGGTTCTTTGTGATCTGAGTTCAAATCCTTTTGTTGCCGCCCTGGGTTTCAGACTTAATCTATAACCTTTTTCAACACCATCACCTGGCCCTTTTAGCAGAGGATTTCTCTGATGTATGCATTCATGTTAGGTCTTTTGTTTTGAGAATGTCTTTCTTCCATTCCCTACTCTTGAAGACCCTGGAAATATAAAGGGCCATCGGCAAGGCCCTTCTCCCTTGACTAAACTTTGAAAAACATTAAATTTACTAAAAACAATTTAACAGCCATGAAATTGATTTACAAATTTTAAATTTCACTTGAGAATTAGAAATCTACTGGAAACAACTTAAAATGCTGTATCCTTAGATGAACATTTCCATTTCCTTAATTTCCATCAAATAGTTTTGACCTTGTCATAACCAAACTATCCTTTATATTATATTCTGGAAATGAAATGTTTTGCTTATAATGTAACTCTGTGAAATGTTTGAACAGTTCCTAGTCTGAAAAATACTGCCTGAAAATAAAACAATTTTCAACATAACAGCATAATTATGTTTGAAATAGTTGTAAGGAATATTTCACACTGTAAATGTGTTAATGAAGTCGTTAATGAAGATAATTATCACAAAAGTACTTACTTGAGTCAATAATTGCGTTTGAATTTCAGCCTCAAGTCTTTCTGTCTGTGAGTTCAGTTGAAAGAACGGGCAAAAATGTGATAATCCCTACTAGTGAGGCTTATTTATAAATAGCAGGAAGAAGTGGGCGTTAACGCCTCGTGTGTGTGGGTGTGTGTGTAGTGTGAAATTTGCACACAAGCTGTTATGTATTTGATCACGTAGACAAATGATAAAGCCTAGACATGTCCTACATGTGTGTCTCTATATCATGTCTATATATATATATACTCGTGTATATGGATGTGTGTGTGCTAGGTTCCCACTACAGGGAAAAAGAGATAAATACTTGCAAACACACACACACACACACACACACATATGTAAATGTACATACAATTATTTCTGTGTGCATAGATAGATGCGTATTTACATATATATATAAATATAATACATACACATATATATATATATAATATATTTAGTATGTGTGTGTGTGTATTGTGTCTGCCTCCAGTCTAGTGATTAAGCAACTGCTATAATTAACAGTATTACTAATTACGACATACAAAGCAAATACACTGAGAAACTATTTATATATATATATATATATATACACACAAAACATATATGCAGAATTGGTGTGTGTGTGTGTGTGCATACTTACATATACATAGATAGTCACACACACACACAACACACACATGTACTGAAGAACCTTGTGGTTTGCTAGAAGCCTTGTCATTGGAGACTGACAGCTTCTTACGATGTAGAAAGGCAAAAGTCATCTTTTTATATTCGGGAAATATGTAAATGTTACTTAACTGACCCTTCCACATTGGAGGGGCTCTCCATCTTCATCATTTTATTAGTTTCATATGTGTGCGTGTGTTTTTTCAGCTTCATTTATATATCATCATCATCATCATCACTGTACATATTTGTTTTGTATATATATTTGTTTATATATATATATATATATATATATATATATATATATATATATATATATATATATATATATAATGAGACATATATATATATATATATATATATATATATATATATATACATATATATATAATATATATATATATATATATATATATATATATATATATATATATATATATATATACATATATATATATATATATATATATATATTATATATATATATATATATATATATATATATATATGTATATATATACCCTGTATAGACTCCTGTGAAAGTCAAAGTGTTTAGACCATTTTTAAGGTTAAATTTGTGGGGTTGACTGTTAAACACTTGCTTTATCATTTTGTATTTTAATCTCTGTCCATCTGTCCAGAGAGGAACTACATCTAACCATCTTAGATGGACAGACTCAATACCACATTTTTCAGATGCAGTTGAAGCCAGAGTAGTAAGCCAAACAGACCACTCTTACAACATACCTATAACATTATGTCAGTGGCCGAAAACTGCGTGTTTAGCAGTGTATATGTATATATATACATACATACATACATATATATATATTATATATATATATATATATCATCATCATCATCATCGTTTAACGCCCGTTTTCCGCGCTAGCACGGGTTGGACGGTTCGACCGGGGTCTGGGAAGCCAGGGGCTGCACCAGGCTCCAGTCTGATCTGGCAGTGTTTCTACGGCTGGATGCCCTTCCTAACGCCAACCACTCCGCGAGTGTAGTGGGTGCTTTTTACGTGCCACTTGCACAGGTGCCGGGGGGGGGGTCTGGCATCGGCCACGTTCGGTTGGTGTTTTTAACGTGCCACCGGCACGGAAGCCAGCTAAGGCGGCGCTGGCATCGGTCACGTTCAGATGGTGCTTTTTATGTGCCACCGGCACAGAAGCCAGTCGAGGCGGCGCTGGCATCGGCCACGTTCGGATGGTGCTTTTTATGTGCCACCGGCACAGAAGCCAGCTGAGGCGGCGCTGGCATCGGCCACGTTCGGATGGTGCTTTCTATGTGCCACCGGCACAGAAGCCAGCTAAGGCGGCGCTGGCATCGGCCACGTTCGGATGATGCTTTCTATGTGCCACCGGCACGGTAGCCAGCTAAGGCGGCGCTGGCATCGGCCACGTTCGGATGGTGCTTTCTATGTGCCACCGGCACAGAAGCCAGTCGAGGCGGCGCTGGCATCGGCCACGTTCGGATGGTGCTTTTTATGTGCCACCGGCACAGAAGCCAACTAAGGCGGCGCTGGCATCGGCCACGTTCGGATGGTGCTTTCTATGTGCCACCGGCACAGAAGCCAGCTAAGGCGGCGCTGGCATCGGCCACGTTCGGATGGTGCTTTCTATGTGCTGTGCCACCGGCACAGAAGCCAGCGAGGCGGCGCTGGCATCGGCCACGTTCGGATGGTGCTTTTTATGTGCCACCGGCACAGAAGCCAGCTAAGGCGGCGCTGGCATCGGCCACGTTCGGATGGTGCTTTGTATGTGCCACCGGCACAGAAGCCAGCTAAGGCGGCGCTGGCATCGGCCACGTTCGGATGGTTCTTTCTATGTGCCACCGGCACAGAAGCCAGTCGAGGCAGCGCTGGCATCGGCCACGTTCGGATGGTGCTTTTTATGTGCCACCAGCACGGAAGCCAGCTAAGGCGGCGCTGTCATCGGCCACGTTCGGATGGTGCTTTCTATGTGCCACCGGCACAGAAGCCAGTCGAGGCGGCGCTGGCATCGGCCACGTTCGGATGGTGCTTTTTATGTGCCACCGGCACGGAAGCCAGTCGAGGCGGCGCTGGCATCGGTCAGGTTCAGATGGTGCTTTTTATGTGCCACCGGCACAGAAGCCAGTCGAGGCGGCGCTGGCATCGGTCACGTTCAGATGGTGCTTTTTATGTGCCACCGGCACAGAAGCCAGTCGAGGCGGCGCTGGCATCGGTCACGTTCAGATGGTGCTTTCTATGTGCCACGGGCACAGAAGCCAGTCGAGGCGGCGCTGGCATCGGCCACGTTCGGATGGTGCTTTTTATGTGCCACCGGCACGGAAGCCAGTCGAGGCGGCGCTGGCATCGGCCACGTTCGGATGGCTTTTTTATGTGCCACCGGCACAGAAGCCAGCTAAGGCGGAGCTGGCATCGGCCACGTTCGGATGGTGCTTTTATGTGCCACCGGCACAGAGAAGCCAGCTAAGGCGGCGCTGGCATCGGCCACGTTCGGATGGTGCTTTTTATGTGCCACCGGCACAGAAGCCAGCTAAGGCGGCGCTGCCATCGGCCACGTTCGGATGGTGCTTTTTATGTGCCACCGGCACAGAAGCCAGCTAAGGCGGCGCTGGCATAGGCCACGTTCGGATGGTGCTTTTTATGTGCCACCGGCACAGAAGCCAGCTAAGGCGGCGCTGGCATCGGCCACGTTCGGATGGTGCTTTCTATGTGCCCCGGCACAGAAGCCAGTCGAGGCGGGGCTGGCATCGGCCACGTTCGGATGGTGCTTTTTATGTGCCACCGGCACAGAAGCCAGTCGAGGCGGCGCTGGCATCGGCCACGTTCGGATGGTGCTTTTTATGTGCCACCGGCACAGAAGCCAGCTAAGGCGGTGCTGGCATCGGCCACGTTCAGATGGTGCTTTTTATGTGCCACCGGCACAGAAGCCAGCTAAGGCGGCGCTGGCATCGGCCACGTTCGGATGGTGCTATTTATGTGCCACTGACACGGAAGCCAGCCAAGGCGGCGCTGGCATCGGCCACGTTCGGATGGTGCTTTCTATGTGCCACCGGCACAGAAGCCAGCTAAGGCGGCGCTGGCATCGGCCACGTTCGGATGGTGCTTTCTATGTGCCACCGGCACAGAAGCCAGTCGGAGGGCGCGCTGGCATCGGCCACGTTCGGATGGTGCTTTTTATGTGCCACCGGCACAGAAGCCAGCTAAGGCGGCGCTGGCATCGGCCACGTTCGGATGGTGCTTTTTATGTGCCACCGGCACAGAAGCCAGCTAAGGCGGCGCTGGCATCGGCCACGTTCAGATGGTGCTTTTTATGTGCCACCGGCACAGAAGCCAGCTAAGGCGGCGCTGGCATCGGCCACGTTCGGATGGTGCTTTCTATGTGCCACCGGCACAGAAGCCAGCTAAGGCGGCGCTGGCATCGGCCACGTTCGGATGGTGCTTTCTATGTGCCACCGGCACGGAAGCCAGCTAAGGCGGCGCTGGCATCTGCCACGTTCGGATGGTGCTTTCTATGTGCCACCGGCACAGAAGCCAGCTAAGGCGGCGCTGTCAGCGGCCACGTTCAGATGGTGCTTTTTATGTGCCACCGGCACAGAAGCCAGCTAAGGCGGCGCTGGCATCAGCCACGTTCGGATGGTGCTTTTTATGTGCCACCGGCACAGAAGCCAGCTAAGGCGGCGCTGGCATCGGCCACGTTCGGATGGTGCTTTCTATGTGCCACCGGCACAGAAGCCAGCTAAGGCGGCGCTGGCATCGGCGACGTTCGGATGGTGCTTACTATGTGCCACCAGCACAGAAGCCAGCTAAGGCGGTGCTGGCATCGGCCACGTTCGGATGGTGCATTCTATGTCCCACCGGCACAGAAGCCAGTCGAGGTGGCGCTGGCATCGACCACGTTCGGATGGTGCTTTTTATGTGCCCCGGCACAGAAGCCAGCTAAGGCGGCGCTGGCATCGGCCACGTTCGGATGGTGCTTTCTATGTGCCACCGGCACAGAAGCCAGCTAAGGCGGCGCTGGCATCGGCCACGTTTGGATGGTGCTTTCTATGTGCCACCGGCACAGAAGCCAGCTAAGGCGGCGCTGGCATCGGCCACGTTCGGATGGTGCTTTCTATGTGCCACCGGCACAGAAGCCAGCTGAAGCGGCAGTGCTAAGGCGCGCGCAGTGGCCATCGGCCTCCACGTTCCAGATGCTACTGTGCTTTCTATGTGCACCGGCACACAGAAGCCAGCTGACGCTGCATCGGCGCAGGCATGGAAGCTGGGCCACGTCCTCGGATGGTGCTTCTTATGTGCCACCGGCACAGAAAGAAGCTAAGGCAACGAGACGCTGGCTCGTGCCAGGACGTTCGGATGGTGGCACCGGAAGATGGCCACCGGTTCAGATGGTGCTTTCTATGCGCTGGCAAGACGCCAGTCTCGGATGGTGGGAGCGACGTTCGGATGGTGCACGGCGCGGAAGAACAGCTAAGGCGGCGCTGGCATCGGCCACGTTCGGTGTGCTTTCTATGTGCCACCGGCACAGAAGCCAGCTAAGGCGGCGCTGGCATCGGCCACGTTCGGATGGTGCTTTCTATGTGCCACCGGCACAGAAGCCAGCTAGGCGACGCTGGCATCGGCCACGTTCGGATGGTGCTTTTATGTGCCACCGGCACAGAAGCCAGCTAAGGCGGCGCTGGACGGCCTGGCCACGTCATGTGCACCGTGCGCACGAAGCACAGAACAGCGGTAATCGGCGCTTCCGATGGCTTGCATTCGGAGCTGGCCACTTCCCACGTTGCAAGGCTGACAGAAGCCGGCATAAGCGAGGCGCTTTCTATGTGCCCGACGGCCACACAGTGCTAATGCCGCGTTCGCATCGGCCGCCGTTTCTGCCGCGCCGGAAGGAAGCTAAGGCGGCGCTGGCATCGGCCACGTTCGGATGGTGCTTTTTATGTGCCACGGCACAGAAGCCGCTAAGGCTCGCCGCATCGGCCACGTCTGGGCCATGGCCACTGGTGCTAATGGCCCAGTGCAGACTAGATGCCACGCAAGGCGGCTGGCTTCATAAGGCCCCCGCACGATGTCGGCCACGCCCGCTGGGATGGCTGCTTCGGATGTGCCACTATGCCACCGACAGAAGCCAGCTAAGCGCGGCGCTGGCATCGGCCACGTTCGGATGGTGCTTTCAGCTATGGTGCCACCGATGGTGGCACAGCAAGCCAGCTAAGGCGGCGCTGGCATCGGCACGATCTGATGGTGCTTTCTATGTGCCACCGGCACAGAAGCCAGCTAAGGCGGCGCTGGCATCGGCCACGTTCGGATGGTGCTTTCTATGTGCCACCGGCACAGAAGCCAGCAAGCGGCGGCGCTGGCCATCGGCCACGTTATGAGGTGCTTTCATGTGCCACCGGCACAGAAGCCAGCTGAGGCGGCGGCGCTGGCATCGGCCACGTTCGGATGGTGCTTTCTATGTGCCACCGGCACAGAAGCCAGCTAAGGCGGCCTGGCATCGGCCACGTTCGGATGGTGCTTTCTATGTGCCACCGGCACAGAAGCCAGCTAAGCGGCGCTGGCATCGGCCACGTTCGGATGGTGCTTTCTATGTGCCACCGGCACAGAAGCCAGCTAAGGCGGCGCTGGCATCGGCCACGTTCGGATGGTGCTTTCTATGTGCCACCGGCACAGAAGCCAGCTAAGCGCCCACGGATCGGCGCTGGCATCGGCCACGTTCGGATGGTGCTTTCTTTGTGCTACCGGCACAGAAGCCAGTCGAGGCGGCGCTGGCATCGGCCACGTTCGGATGGTGCTTTCTATGGTGCCACCGGCACAGAAGCCAGCACGGGATAAGCACAGCCACCGGCAGAAGCTGCCATCTGCGGCGCCACGTTCGGGATGGTTGCTTTCTATGTGCCCCGGCACAGAAGCCAGCTAAGGCGGCGCTGCATCGGCCACGTTCGGATGTGCTTTCTATGTGCCACCGGCACGGAAGCCAGCTAAGGCGGCGCTGGCATCGGCCACGTTCGGATGGTGCTTTCTATGTGCCACCGGCACAGAAGCCAGCTAAGGCGGCGCTGGCATCGGCCACGTTCGGATGGTGCTTTCTATGTGCCACCGGCACACCGAAGCCAGCTAAGGCGGCGCTGGCATCGCCACGTTCAGATGGTGCTTTCTATGTGCCACCGGCACAGAAGCCAGTCGAGGCGGCGCTGGCATCGGCACGTTCGGATGGTGCTTTCTATGTGCCACCGGCACAGAAGCCAGCTAAGGCGGCGGGCTGGCATCGGCCACGTTCGATGGTGCTTTCTATGTGCCACCGGCACAGAAGCCAGCTAAGGCGGCGCTGGCATCGGCCACGTTCGGATGGTGCTTTTTATGTGCCACCGGCACAGAAGCCAGCTAAGGCGGCGCTGGCATCGGCCACGTTCGGATGGTGCTTTTTATGTGCCACCGGCAATGAAGCCAGCTAAGCGGCGCTGGCATCGGCCACGTTCGGATGGTGCTTTCTATGTGCCACCGGCACAGAAGCCAGCTAAGGCGGCGCTGGCATCGGCCACGTTCGGATGGTGCTTTCTATGTGCCACCGGCACAGAAGCCAGCTAAGGCGGCGCTGGCATCGGCCACGTTCGGATGGTGCTTTCTATGTGCCACCGGCACAGAAGCCAGTCGAGGCGGCGCTGGTATCGGCCACGTTCGGATGGTGCTTTCTATGTGCCACCGGCACAGAAGCCAGCTAAGGCGGCGCTGGCATCGGCCACGTTCGGATGGTGCTTTCTATGTGCCACCGGCACAGAAGCCAGCTAAGGCGGCGCTGTCATCGGCCACGTTTAGATGGTGCTTTCTATGTGCCACCGGCACGGAAGCCAGCTAAGGCGGCGCTGGCATCGGCCACGTTCGGATGGTGCTTTCTATGTGCCACCGGCACAGAAGCCAGCTAAGGCGGCGCTGGCATCGGCCACGTTCGGATGGTGCTTTCTATGTGCCACCGGCACAGAAGCCAGCTAAGGCGGCGCTGGCATCGGCCACGTTCGGATGGTGCTTTCTATGTGCCACCGGCACAGAAGCCAGTCGAGGCGGCGCTGGCATCGGCCACGTTCGGATGGTGCTTTCTATGTGCCACCGGCACAGAAGCCAGTCGAGGCGGCGCTTGCATCGGCCACGTTCGGATGATGCTTTCTATGTGCCACCGGCACAGAAGCCAGTCGAGGCGGCGCTGGCATCGGCCACGTTCGGATGGTGCTTTCTATGTGCCACGGCACAGAAGCCAGTCGAGGCGGCGCTGGCGCTGGCATCGGCCACGTTCGGATGATGCTTTCTATGTGCCACCGGCACAGAAGCCAGCTAAGGCGGCGCTGGCATCGCCACGTTCGGATGGTGCTTTCTATGTGCCACCGGCACAGAAGCCAGCTAAGGCGGCGCTGGCATCGGCCACGTTCGGATGGTGCTTTCTATGTGCCACCGGCACAGAAGCCAGCTAAGGCGCGCGCTCGGCACCACGTCGGATGGTGCTTTCTATGTGCCACCGGCACAGAAGCCAGTCGAGGCGGCGCTGCATCGGCCACGTTCGGATGGTGCTTTCTATGTGCCACCGGCACAGAAGCCAGCTAAGGCGGCTGCTGGCATCGGCCACGTTCGGATGGTGCTTTCTATGTGCCACCGGCACAGAAGCCAGCTAAGGCGGTGCTGGCATCGGCCACGTTCAGATGGTGCTTTTTATGTGCCACCGGCACAGAAGCCAGCTAAGGCGGCGCTGGCATCGGCCACGTTCGGATGGTGCTTTTTATGTGCCACCGCAATGAAGCCAGCTAAGGCGGCGCTGGCATCGGCCACGTTCGGATGGTGCTTTCTATGTGCCACCGGCACAGAAGCCAGCTAAGGCGGCGCTGGCATCGGCCACGTTCGGATGGTGCTTTCTATGTGCCACCGGCACAGAAGCCAGCTAAGGCGGCGCTGGCATCGGCCACGTTCGGATGGTGCTTTCTATGTGCCACGGCACAGAAGCCAGTCGAGGCGGGGCTGGTATCGGCCACGTTCGGATGGTGCTTTCTATGTGCCACCGGCACAGAAGCCAGCTAAGGCGGCGCTGGCATCGGCCACGTTCGGATGGTGCTTTCTATGTGCCACCGGCACAGAAGCCAGCAGCTAAGGCGGCGCTGTCATCGGCCACGTTTAGATGGTGCTTTCTATGTGCCACCGGCACGGAAGCCAGCTAAGGCGGCGCTGGCATCGGCCACGTTCGGATGGTGCTTTCTATGTGCCACCGGCACAGAAGCCAGCTAAGGCGGCGCTGGCATCGGCCACGTTCGGATGGTGCTTTCTATGTGCCACCGGCACAGAAGCCAGCTAAGGCGGCGCTGGCATCGGCCACGTTCGGATGGTGCTTTCTATGTGCCACCGGCACAGAAGCCAGTCGAGGCGGCGCTGGCATCGGCCACGTTCGGATGGTGCTTTCTATGTGCCACCGGCACAGAAGCCAGTCGAGGCGGCGCTGGCATCGGCCACGTTCGGATGATGCTTTCTATGTGCCACCGGCACAGAAGCCAGTCGAGGCGGCGCTGGCATCGGCCACGTTCGGATGGTGCTTTCTATGTGCCACCGGCACAGAAGCCAGTCGAGGCGGCGCTGGCATCGGCCACGTTCGGATGATGCTTTCTATGTGCCACCGGCACAGAAGCCAGCTAAGGCGGCGCTGGCATCGCCCACGTTCGGATGGTGCTTTCTATGTGCCACCGGCACAGAAGCCAGTCGAGGCGGCGCTGGCATCGGCCACGTTCGGATGGTGTTTCTATGTGCCACCGGCACAGAAGCCAGTCGAGGGCGGTGGGTGCTGGCATCGGCCACGTTCGGATGGTGCTTTCTATGTGCCACCGGCACAGAAGCCAGTCGAGGCGGCGCTGGCATCGGCCACGTTTGGATGATGCTTTCTATGTGCCACCGGCACAGAAGCCAGCTAAGGCGGCGCTGGCATCGCCCACGTTCGGATGGTGCTTTCTATGTGCCACCGGCACAGAAGCCAGCTAAGGCGGCGCTGGCATCGGCCACGTTCGGATGGTGCTTTCTATGTGCCACCGGCACAGAAGCCAGCTAAGGCGGCGCTGGTATCGCCAACGTTCGGATGGTGCTTTCTATGTGCCACCGGCACAGAAGCCAGTCGAGGCGGCGCTGGCATCGGCCACGTTCGGATGGTGCTTTCTATGTGCCACCGGCACAGAAGCCAGTCGAGGCGGCGCTGGCATCGGCCACGTTCGGATGGTGCTTTCTATGTGCCACCGGCACAGAAGCCAGCTAAGGCGGCGCTGGCATCGGCCACGTTCGGATGGTGCTTTCTATGTGCCACCAGCACAGAAGCCAGCTAAGGCGGCGCTGGCATCGCCCACGTTCGGATGGTGCTTTCTATGTGCCACCGGCACGGAAGCCAGCTAAGGCGGAGCTGGCATCGGCACGTTCGGATGGTGCTTTCTATGTGCCACCGGCACAGAAGCCAGCTAAGGCGGCGCTGGCATCGGCCACGTTCGGATGGTGCTTTCTATGTGCGCCACGGCACGGAAGCCAGCTAAGGCGGCGCTGGCATCGGCCACGTTCGGATGGTGCTTTCTATGTGCCACCGGCACAGAAGCCAGCTAAGGCGGCGCTGGCATCGCCCACGTTCGGATGGTGCTTTCTATGTGCCACCGGCACAGAAGCCAGTCGAGGCGGCGCTGGCATCGGCCACGTTCGGATGGTGCTTTCTATGTGCCACCGGCACAGAAGCCAGTCGAGGCGGCGCTGGCATCGGCCACGTTCGGATGGTGCTTTCTATGTGCCACCGGCACAGAAGCCAGCTAAGGCGGGGCTGGCATCGGCCACGTTCAGATGGTGCTTTCTATATGTGCCACCGGCACAGAAGCCAGCTAAGGCGGCGCTGGCATCGGCCACGTTCGGATGGTGCTTTCTATGTGCCACCGGCACAGAAGCCAGCTAAGGCGGCGGCTCGGCCATCGGCCACTTTCTATGTGCCACCGCGAACAAAGAAGCACCAGCTAGGGCGGCGCTGCATCGGCCACGTTCGGATGGTGCTTTCTATGTGCCACCGGCACAGAAGCCAGCTAAGGCGGCGCTGGCATCGGCCACGTTCGGATGGTGCTTTCTATGTGCCACCGGCACTGAAGCCAGCTAAGGCGGCGCTGGCATCGGCCACGTTCGGATGGTGCTTTCTATGTGCCACCGGCACAGAAGCCAGCTAAGGCGGACGCTGGCATCGGCCACGTTCGGATGGTGCTTTCTATGTGCCACCGGCACAGAAGCCAGCTAAGGCGGCGCTGGCATCGGCCACGTTCGGACGGTGCTTTCTATGTGCCACTGGCACAGAAGCCAGCTAAGGCGGCGTTGGCATCGGCCACGTTCGGATGGTGCTTTCTATGTGCCACTGGCACAGAAGCCAGCTAAGGCGGCGCTGGCATCGGCCACGTTCGGATGGTGCTTTCTATGTGCCACCGGCACAGAAGCCAGCTAAGGCGGCGCTGGCATCGGCCACGTTCGGATGGTGCTTTCTATGTGCCACCGGCACGGAAGCCAGCTAAGGCGGCGCTGGCATCGGCCACGTTCGGATGGTGCTTTCTATGTGCCACCGGCACAGAAGCCAGCTAAGGCGGCGCTGGCATCGGCCACGTTCGGATGGTGCTTTCTATGTGCCCCGGCACAGAAGCCAGCTAAGGTGGCGCTGGCATCGGCCACGTGCGGATGGTGCTTCCTATGTGCCACCGGCACAGAAGCCAGCTAAGGTGGC